>NC_036853.1:35006023-35034975 GCF_002910315.2 Salvelinus sp. IW2-2015 | reverse complement strand
GAAAAAAAAAAATTGAAAAGACCTCCACAACGTACTCGCGATCACCCTCCTTGGCGAGCCAATTTGCAAACAGTTCTTGAAGTACCCTTCTGCTAACACAGTCTCGATCCTTTACAAAATATATGCAACGTTACCTCCTCTCTAACTCCATGGGTACCGCGCTACAGCAGCCGTCACATACCCTGCATCCCCAGGAAGGAAGACGCGTAAATCTGTCTCGCCTCAGTAGATGTACACCGTTTACTTTGGTGCGAAAAAATGCAAATCCTCACATCCTAGAAAGCTACAGCAGCAAAACGGACCTTGTGAAGATGACTGGAGGAAAACAGGTACAAATGATCTGATATCCACAGTAAAACCAAGTCCTATATCGACATATACCTGAAGGCTGCTCAGCAAGAAAGAAGCAGAGAGAAGAAACAGGCAATTAAAAGCCAGACTAACGGTTTGCACTGCACCTGGGGACAAAGATCGTACTTTTTGGAGAAATGTCCTCTGGTCTTGAATGAAAAAAAATAGAAACGTTTGGCATAAATGACCATCGTTATGTTTGAGGAAAAAGGGGGAGGCTTGAAAGCCGAAGAAACACGCATCCCAAACGTGAAATCACGTGGGTGGCAGAATCATGTTGTGGTGGTGCTTTGCTGCCAGGCGGTGACTGGTTGCACCTTCACAAAATAGATGGCATCATGAGGTAAGGGAAATTATGTGGATATATTGAAGAAACTCTCAAGACACTCAGTCAGGAAGTTAAAGCATTGGTCGCAAATGGGTGTTCCAAATGGACAATGACCCCAAGCATACTTCCAAAGTTGTGGCGAAATGGCTTAAGAGTGGCCATCACAAAAGCCCTGACCTCAATCCTATAGAAAATGTTGTGGAGAACAGCAGCATCATGCTGTGGGGATGTTTTTCAGCGGTAGGGACTGGGAGACTAGTCAGGATCGAGGGAAAGATGAACGGAGCAAAGTACAGAGAGATCCTTTATGAAAACCTGCTCCGGGTGCCAATATATCCTCCAAATACCGGCTTTGACCGCATTATCACTTTTATACAACAAGTTACCAACATATTCAAATAATGATTGACAGATTTAATTAAAAACGTTATTTTGATACATTTATTCATACTATTTCATCCTTCCACAAGATAAAGTCCGACACAAATCTAGGATTGCTACCCAAGACGTCTGGTCATTCGTTCTATCAGATTGGTTGCCAGAGAATGACCTTGTCATTCCGTCTTTTTGTTTGGTATCTATGGAAGTGATATTACAGATTTTTATTTGTAATAAATTCGCAACATTTTTCTAAAATCATCTTTTTGCTTTGTCATTATTGTGTGTAGATTGATTATTTTTTTAATAAGGCTGTAACATAACAAAATGTGGAGAAAGTCAAGGGGTCTGAATACTTTACAAATGTGCTGTATATTGGCAGGGGTGCCAATATATCCTCCAAATACTGGCTTCGACAGCATTATCACTTTTATACTATGGGTTACCGACATATTCAAATAATGATTGACCTATTTTCATAAAAAACTTTATTTTGATTAATTTATTYATACTACAAGTGGCAACGACAGAGATGGTTGCCTCGCTTTGAGTCCTTAGGAAACTATGCAGTGTTTTGTTTTTKATGTTTTATTTCTTACATTGTTACCCCAGGAAATCTTAAGTATTATTGCATACAGCCAGGAAGAACTATTGGATATAAGASCGACGTCAACTTACCAACATTACAACCAGCAATACGACTTTCCCAAAGCGGATCCTCTGTTTGGACAACCACCCAGGACAATGGACCTAATCCCAGAAGCCGACCCAAAACAACGGCACCGCAGAAGGGGCAGACGGAGCTGCCCCCTGGTCAGGCTCTGTAGACGTGCACATCGCCCACCACTCCCGAGTATACTACTAGCCAACGCCCAGTCTCTTGACAACAATGTACAGTAGATGAAATTCGAGCAAGGGTTGCCTTCCAGAGAGACATCAGAGATTGTAACATTCTCTGTTTCACGGAAACATGGCTCTCTCAGGATATGTTGTCGGAATCGGTTCAGCCACCGGGCTTCTCCATGCATCGCGCTGACAGAGATAAACTCCTCTCTGGGAAGAGGAAGAAGGGGTGTATGCTTCATGATTAACGACTCATGGTGTAATCATAACAACGTACAGGAACTCAAGTCCTTCTGCTCACCCGACCTAGAGTTCCTTACAATCAAATGCTGGCCATATTATCTCCCAAGAGAATTCTCGTCAGTTATTGTCACAGCTGTGTATATTCCCCCTCAAGCAAACACCAAGACGGCCCACAAGGAACTTCACTAGACTCTATGTAAACTGGAAACCATATATCCTGAGGCTGCATTTATTGTCGCTGGGAATTTTAACAAAGCAAATTTGAGAACAAGGCTACCAAAATTCTATCAGCATATTGATTGCAATATGCGCAGGTGTAATACACTCAATTACTGCTACTCTAACTTCCGCGATGCATACACAGCCCTCCCCCGCCCTCCCTTCAGCAAATCCGACTATGACAACATCTTGCTCCTTGGCAACCCTACTAAATGGCCCCACTGGACTGAGGGGCGCCTCCGGACTGAGGGGCAGCTCCGGACTGAGGGGCAGCTCCGGACTGAGGGGCAACTCCGGACTGAGGGACAACTCCGGACTGAAGGGCGGCTCCGGACTGAAGGACGGCTCTGGCGGCTCCTGACTGCCGGACGGCTCTGGCGGCTCCTGACTGGCGGACGGCTCTGGTGGCTCCTGACTGGCGGACGGCTCTGGCGGCTCCTGACTGGCGGGCGGCTCTGGCGGCTCCTGACTGGCGGACGGCTCTGGCGGCTCCTGACTGGCGGGCGGCTCTGGCGGCTCCTGACTGGCGGGCGGCTCTGGCGGCGCCGGGCCGGGGGGCTGCTCACGGGGCGCCGGGTCTGGGGGCTGCTGACTGGCGGACGGCTCTGGTGGCTCCTGACTGGCGGACGGCTCTGGCGGCTCCTGACTGGCGGACGGCTCTGGCGGCTCCTGACCGGCGGACGGCTCTGGCGGCTCCTGACTGGCGGGCGGCTCTGGCGGCTCCTGACTGGCGGGCGGCTCTGGCGGCTCCTGATTGGCGGGCTGCGATGGGGGCTCGTGCCTGGCGGGCGGCTCTGGCGGCTCCTGCGTGGCGGGCGGCTCCTGACTGGCGGGCGGCTCTGGCGGCTCCTGACTGGCGGGCGGCTCTGGCGGCTCAGGACAGACGGGCGGCTCTGACGGCTCAGGACAGACGGGCGGCTCAGGCGGCGCTGGACAGACGGACAGCTCAGGCGGCGCTTCACAGACGGGAGACTCAGGTGGCGCTGGACAGACGGGAGCACTTGTAGTGAGGAGACAGAGAGACAGCCTGGTGCGGGGGGCTGCCAGCGGAGGGCTGGTGTGTGGAGGTGGCACCGGGTAGACCGGACCATGGAGGCGCACTGCAGGTCTCGAGCACCGAACCTGCCCAACCCTACCTGGCTGAATGCTCCCCGTAGCCATGCCAGTGTGGCGAGGTGGAATAGGCCGCACTGGGCTGTGCTGGCGAACCGGGGACACCATGCGTAGGGCCGGTGCCATGTACCCCGGCCCGAGAAGACGCACTGGAGACCAGATGCGTTGAGCCGGCTTCATGGCACCTGGCTCGATGCCCACTCTAGCCCGGCCGATACTAGGCGCTGCTACGTACCGCACCGGGCTATGCCTGCTCTCCGGGGACACCGTGCGCCTCACGGCATAACATGATGCCTGCCCGGTCCCTCTCTCTCCAATGTAAGCACGGGGAGTTGGCTCAGCTCTCCTACCTGGCTTAGCCACACTCCCCGTGTGCCCCTCCCAAGAAATTTTTGGGGCTGCCTCTCGGGCTTCCTTGCCAGCCTTGTTCCCTCGTATCGCTGGCTCCTCTCTCCGGCTGCCTCTGCTCTCCTAGCTCCCTCCACCTGTTCCCATGGAAGGCGATCCCTTCCAGCCAGGATCTCCCCTCATGTGTAGCAACCCTTGCCGTCCAAAACGTCTTCCCATGTCCAGGAGTCCTGACATCGCTGCTGCTGCTGCTGCTGCTGCCCGTTACCACGCTGCTTGGTCCATTTGTGGTGGGTGGTTCTGTAACGTTCGTCGTATGGAGGAAGAGAGGAGGACCAAGGCGCAGCGTGAAAAGTATCCATTTTAATAGAATACGTTAAACAAACAAACAAAATAACGAKAAAYGAGAATAACACGAAACGAAACAGTTCTGTCTGGTGCAGAYACACAAAGACTGAAAATAACCACCCACAAAACCCAACACAAAACAGGCTACCTAAATATGGTTCCCAATCAGAGACAATGACTAACACCTGCCTCTGATTGAGAACCATATCAGGCCAAACACAGAAATAGAAAAACATAGATAAACAAACATAGACTGCCCACCCCAACTCACGCCCTGACCATACTAAATAAAGACAAAAACAAAGGAAATAAAGGTCAGAACGTGACATCTATGGAATTGAAATGTACGTTTTTATTTGTAATACATTTGCAAAATTGTTCTAAAACCTATTTTTGCTTTGTCATTATTGTGTCATTATTGTGTGTAGATTAATAAGGGGAAAAACTATTTAATCCATTTTAGAATATGGCTGTAAAGTATTCAGGAAACTGACCCGATTCAGGAAACTAGGCGTATGTCACAAGTCACGACTTCACAGGAGAGGCTTTTGAACGTAATTCTTTTTTTTTTATCAAAATGTGTTTTTTGGCATAAATGCCTTCTCGAACATGTGAACTTTCATGTGCCTTAATATCAAACTTGTATGTGATCTGTAAATACGAATAAAAATGTCAAGTTAGGAGCCTAGTTGGTTTAGCCACAGAGAAAGCCAGCAACCTTCCCGCTAGCCATGATTGGCTGAGATAATGAGTGGGCTGGACATGCCGAGAGATGAGTTTGGATAAGTCTGCGGTGTTGCATCTTGTGTCTATAAAATGAGCTGCTCGTAATGCATAGATAATCCTTTCTACTGTAGTTATTTCGAAAGATATAATGTTAGACATGGAGAACTGCAAATATGTTGCTACTGCTTTCAATAACATTGCTGCCCTGAATTTATCAGGCACTGCTTTCAAGAACATTGCTGCCCTGAATTTATCAGGCGCTATCGACAAAGGTCAGTGGGAAAAAGTTGTGATCGACTACTTTCTGGAGGACGATCGTGCCGTGCTGACTCTCTCTGACTCCCTGATTTAGGTAAAAACATTTTAATTGAAGAAGACATTGTAGAGTCTTCTGATGACAGTGATGGAGAAGAAACGGCGAAAATCAACAGTGTTGTTTTCACGGAAGAAGTTGACAGAGTTTTGAAATCGGTGGAATGTCTGGTAGAAGCAATAAGACACAGAACGTCCTATTTAATAAAAAGGGTTGCAGTCTGCCGTAAAGCTTTCATCAAGCTTTCATCATGTCAGGATGAGCTTGCAGGAAGGGTACCACATGAGGGAGGAGGATGTCTTCCCTGTAACGCACAGACCGTGACGGACCCTCCACCTCCAAATTGATCCCGCTCCAGAGTACAGGCCTGGGTGTAACGCTCATTCCTTCGACGATAAATGTAAATCCGACCATCACCCCTGGTGAGACAAAACCGCGACTCATCAGTGAAGAGCACTTTTTGCCAGTCCTGTCTGGTCCAGCGACGGTGGGTTTGTGCCCATAGGCAACGTTGTTGCCAGTGATGTCTGGTGAGGACCTGCCTTACAGCCTATTGCGGACAGTCTGAGCACTGATGGAGGGACTGTGCGTTCCTGGTGTAACTTGRGCAGTTGTTGTTGCCATCCTGTACCTATCCCACAGGTGTGATGTTCGGATGTACCGATCCTGTGTAGGTGTTGTTACACGTGGTCTGSCACTGTGAGGACAATCATCTGTCTGTCCTGTCTCCCTGTAGTGCTGTCTTAGGCGTCTCACAGTACGGACATTGAAATCAATTTTTTTCCCTGGCCACATCTGCAATCCTCATGCCTCCTTAATTGCCTACCGTCTGTAAGCTGTTAGCTGTTCCACAGGTGCATGTTCATTAAATGTCTATGGTTCATTGAACAAGCATGGGAAACAGTGTTCAAACTCTTTACAATGAAGATCTGTGAAGTTATTTGAATTTTTATGAATTATCTTTGAAAGATAGGGTCCTGAAAAAGGGACGTTTCTTTTTTGCTGAGTTTATATTTGGTTAACTTTAGCTAGCTATGACAATCAGTTTGCTAGTTGCTAGTTAAAGCTTGCTGTTAGCTAGCTAGTTGCAGTTTGAAGGCTGGCTTGCTAACGTTACTCTATGGATTGGGATTTTAGAACATTTTTTTAGCTAGCTAACATTAATGGTACATGTCTAAACAAAATACCCCAAGTTAAAGCTTGCTGTTAGCTAGCTTAAGTTAGCAGATGTTAGATGGCTGGCTTGCTAGCTAACATTAACTTACATGTATGAAGTGTGTGTAACGTTAGTGTCTGGAATTTCTTTTAGCATCAGTAGAACACGCCTGACTCTCCTCCACCAGTCATACAAGGAGAATGGTCCATATGCCTAGGTATAGTTGCCTGTGAGCACTACTCTGAGCTTCACGTTTTGTTTGTTCACTTTATTGTTTTTGTTCTTTAAGTTTCTCTTCTRAATAAAAGGATGGAAACATACCACACTGCATCTTGGTCCACTCCTTATAACGATCGTGACAAATAACATTGTATCTGGTCAAACACATTTTTTTTTACAGAAGTTTACTAAGGGTTGGTAACAGGCTGATTGGTTGGCTATTTGAGCCAGTAAAGGGGGCTTTACTATTCTTGGGTAGCAGAATGACTTTACCTTCCCTCCAGGCCTGAGGGCACACACTCTCTAGTCGGCTTAAATTGAAKATGTGGCAAATAGGAGTGGCAATATCGTCTGCTATTATTCTCAGTCATTTTCCATCCARATTGTCAGACCCCGGTGGCTTGTCATTGTTGATAGACAACCATTTTTTTTCACCTATTCCACACTGACTTTACGGAATTCAAATGTACAATTCTTGTCTTTCATAATTTGGTCTGATATACTTGGATGTGTAGTGTCAGCATTTGTTGCTGGCATGTCATCCCTAAGTTTGCTTACCTTGCCAATGAAAAAGTAATTAAAGTAGTTTGTAATATCAGTGGGCTTTGTGATGAATGAGCCATCTGATTCAATGAATGAAGGAGCCGAGTTGGCTTTTTTCCCCAAAATGTCATTTAAGGTGCCCCMAAGCTTTTTACTATCATTCTTTATATAATTTATCTTTGTTTCATAGTGTAGTTTATTTGTATTTAGTTTAGTCACATGATTTCTTAATTTGCAGTACGTTTGCCAATCAGTTGGGCTGCCAGACTTAATTGCCATACCTTTTGCCTCATCCCTCTCAACCATACAATTTTTCAATTCCTAATCAATCCAAGGGGATTTAACATTCTGCTGTGAAGGAATATCACAACAAGTCAACTACTTGATTGATGAAGGCATGTCATCCAGCAAAGACAGCAGCGCAGTCATCAACTACATGCACCATTTCTTCACCAACTACGGAGTTGGGGAAAAACATGTGGACCTGAATTGTGATAACTGCAGTGGCCAAAACAAGAACAAGATTGTGCCTGGCAGACCATGCTCAACCACAGTCTGGACCTTCGCTTCCTGATCACAGGCCACACCAAGTTTGGTGCTTCGGSTTCATCAAGCAGCGCTTCAGAAAGACCAGAGTGAACACCTTGTCTGAGATTGCTGGTGTCGTGAAGGACAGGAGTCAACATCCCACAGCTGGTTGGACTGGAGGATGGTACGCTGCTGGTGGAAAACTATGGCTGGCAACAACACCTGACTCCGTACTTCAGGCTGCTGCCACAGTTCAAGCGGTACCAGCACTTCATGTGAATACCATTTTCATTGCATTGTATGAGGTTATTCTTCTTATCTAAACTTGAGAGGTGAATTGATGTTGTTGTCACGATCGTCTTGACTTTGAATGGAGGACCAAAACGCAGCGTGTGAAAAATAAGACATCTTCTTTTAATGAAGGAAAAAACAAACAAAACAACCGATCGTGACGCTAAGAAGAACTAAGTGCACACATGCAACATAGACATAGACATAGACAATTACCCACAAACGCATGATGCCTATGGCTGCCTTAAATATGGCTCCCAATCAGAGACAAATGAAAGACATCTGTCTCTGATTGAGAACCACTCAGGCAACCATAGACTTACATAGACAACTACACTAGACACTGCCCCATACACATACAACAACCCCTAGACACTACAAAAACACATACATACCCCATGTCACACCCTGACCTAACTAAAATAATAATGAAAACAAGGCCAGGGTGTGACAGTTGTCCAAGGTTGTAAGGTATTTTTTGTTGTTATATCCTGTTTAACAGCTTCGATGCTCTGGAGCCTGGTGTTGTCGCCAAGGAGCGTTCGGACTCAGTCGGGACCAGGTTTCAGCTGCTGCTCAACGCTGACATTCTTCCTCCCATAGATGGTCTGCCTGTACAAGAWCCACCTGGACTGGACACAGATAGACAAACTTATCTTTTTGAGAAGATCAGGGAGTTCTGCGATGAAGAGGCTATGGACATCACATGTCCTGCACCAAAGTCRAGGGCAGAACAGAAACAGGCTCTCTGAATATAGATTCCCTTGCTCATACATGGTTCGGACGGACGAGTCATCAGCACTATCTGCAGTGCCACTATTCAAATGACTCTCCTAACACACACGCCATACGTTGCTGCTACTATTATATTTTTTCCTGCTGCTCAGCCACTTTACCCCTGATTGTATGCATACAACTACCTCGTCTATCACTATCTTTATTGATATTGTTCGTGTACATACTGTATATTTTATTTATATTGACACCATCTATTTCTGATATTGCTANTCATCAACTACATGCACCATTTCTTCACCAACTACGGAGTTGGGGAAAAACATGTGGACCTGAATTGTGATAACTGCAGTGGCCAAAACAAGAACAAGATTGTGCCTGGCAGACCATGCTCAACCACAGTCTGGACCTTCGCTTCCTGATCACAGGCCACACCAAGTTTGGTGCTTCGGCTTCATCAAGCAGCGCTTCAGAAAGACCAGAGTGAACACCTTGTCTGAGATTGCTGGTGTCGTGAAGGACAGGAGTCAACATCCCACAGCTGGTTGGACTGGAGGATGGTACGCTGCTGGTGGAAAACTATGACTGGCAACAACACCTGACTCCGTACTTCAGGCTGCTGCCACAGTTCAAGCGGTACCAGCACTTCATGTGAATACCATTTTCATTGCATTGTATGAGGTTATTCTTCTTATCTAAACTTGAGAGGTGAATTGATGTTGTTGTCACGATCGTCTTGACTTTGAATGGAGGACCAAAACGCAGCGTGTGAAAAATAAGACATCTTCTTTTAATGAAGGAAAAAACAAACACTTACAAAATGAACAAAACAACCGATCGTGACGCTAAGAAGAACTAAGTGCACACATGCAACATAGACATAGACATAGACAATTACCCACAAATGCATGATGCCTATGGCTGCCTTAAATATGGCTCCCAATCAGAGACAAATGAAAGACATCTGTCTCTGATTGAGAACCACTCAGGCAACCATAGACTTACATAGACARCTACACTAGACACTGCCCCATACACATACAACAACCCCTAGACACTACAAAAACACATACATACCCCATGTCACACCCTGACCTAACTAAAATAATAATGAAAACAAGGCCAGGGTGTGACAGTTGTCCAAGGTTGTAAGGTATTTTTTGTTGTTATATCCTGTTTAACAGCTTCGATGCTCTGGAGCCTGGTGTTGTCGCCAAGGAGCGTTCGGACTCAGTCGGGACCAGGTTTCAGCTGCTGCTCAACGCTGACATTCTTCCTCCCATAGATGGTCTGCCTGTACAAGAWCCACCTGGACTGGACACAGATAGACAAACTTATCTTTTTGAGAAGATCAGGGAGTTCTGCGATGAAGAGGCTATGGACATCACATGTCCTGCACCAAAGTCRAGGGCAGAACAGAAACAGGCTCTCTGAATATAGATTCCCTTGCTCATACATGGTTCGGACGGACGAGTCATCAGCACTATCTGCAGTGCCACTATTCAAATGACTCTCCTAACACACACGCCATACGTTGCTGCTACTATTATATTTTTTCCTGCTGCTCAGCCACTTTACCCCTGATTGTATGCATACAACTACCTCGTCTATCACTATCTTTATTGATATTGTTCGTGTACATACTGTATATTTTATTTATATTGACACCATCTATTTCTGATATTGCTATTATGCAAGTAACCTTTGGCTGTACYGTTTACACCTTCTGTAGAGACCCATCCACTTAGCAAGACYTAGCAAAATATTGATATATAAAATGAATATTGACATGTGTGGTCGTAAAACATGATTTTGTGACATACCACACAGACTCACTAAAGACAAATGCTTCGTTTGTAAATTATGTCTGAGTGTTGGAGTGTGCCCCAGGCTATCCGTCAATAAAAAAAAAAATTAAAAAATTTGGGCCGTCAGGTTTAAGGGATTTTAAGTTATTTATACTTTTACTTTTCATACTTGGCAAGTGGCAAGACAAAGTATGTGAACCCTTTGGAATACCAGGATTTCTGCATAAATTGGTCATAAAATTTGATCTGATCTTCATCTAGGTCACAACAGACAAACACAGTCTGCTTAAACTAATAACATGCAAACAATTATAAATGTTCATGTCTTTATTGAACACACCGTGTAAACATTCACAGTGCAGGTTGGAATTTGAATTTGAATTTAATAACTGGTTGACCCTTCTTTGGCAGCAATAACCTCAAACAAATGTTTTCTGTAGTTGCGGATCAGACCTGCACAGCGGTCAGGAGGAATTTTGGACCATTCCTCTTTACAAAACTGTTTMAAACTTGGGATGTCTGGTGTGAACTGCTCTCTTGAGGTCATACCACAGCATCTCAATCGGGTTGAGRTCAGGACTCTGACTGGGCCACTCCAGAAGGCGTATTTTMTTTTGTTGAAGCCATTCTGTTGTTGATTTACTTCTGTGTTTTGGGTCATTGTCCTGTTGCATAACCCAACTTCTATTGAGCTTCAATTGGCAGACAGATAGCCTAACATTCTTCTGCAAAATGTCTTGATAAACTTGAGAATTCATTTTTCCGRCGATGATAGYAAGCTGTCCAGGCCCTGAGGCWGTAAAGCAGCCCCAAACCAYGATGCTCCYTCCACCATACTTTACAGTCAGGATGAGGTTTAGATGTTGTTGTGCTGTGTCGTGTGTTCCTTCCAAACAACTCAACTGTAGTTTCATCTGTACTTTTATAGTTTTCATCTACAGAATATTTTGCCAGTWGCGCTGTGGAACATCCAGGTGCACTTTTGCAAACTTCAGATGTGCAGCAATGTTTTTTTTTKAATAGCAGTGGCTTCTTCCGTGGTGTCCTCCCATGAACACCATTCTTGTTCAGTGTTTTACGTATCGTAGACTCGTCAACAGAGATGTTAGCATGTTCCAGAGATTTCTGTAAGTCTTTAGCTGACACTCTAGGATTCTTCTTACCCTCATTGAGCATTCTGCGCTGTGCTCTTGCAGTCATCTTTGCAGGACAGCCACTCCTAGGGAGAGTAGCAACAGTGCTGAACTTTCTCCATTTATAGACAATTTGTCTTACCGTGGACTGATGAACATCAATGCTTTTAGAGATACTTTTGTAACCCTTTCCAGCTTTATGCAAGTCAACAATTCTTAATCGTAGGTCTTCTGAGATCTCTTTTGTTCGAGGCATGATTCACATCAGGCAATGCTTCTTGTGAATTGAAATCTACATTTTTGTGATTGTTTTTATAGGGCAAGGCAGCTCAAACCAACATCTCTGATTTTGTCTCATTGATTGGACTCCAGGTTAGCTGACTCAAATTAGCTTTTGGAGAAGTCATTAGCCTAGGGGTTCACATACTTTATCCAACCTACACTGTGCATGTTTAAATTATGTATTCAATATAGACAAGAAAAATACAATAATTTGTGTGTTATTAGTTTAATAAGCACACTATGTTTGTCTGTTGTGATTTAGWWGAAGATCAGATCAAATTTGATGACCAATTTATGCAGAAATCCAGGTAATTCCAAAGGGTTCACATACTTCTTATTGCCACTGTAAGTACATTTTAGCAATTCCATTTACTTTTGATACTGAAGTATTTTTAAAACTAAATACTTTTAGACTTTTACTCAAGTAGTATTTTACTGGGTGACTTAGTTTTACTTCAGTAATTTTCTAATAAGGTATCTTTACATCTGGACACTTTCTGTTTACCTGGAATTTCTCCTTATTGTAGGCTACTACCACTTTTAGTCTTAGTCTTTACTACTCTACTCACTGTTTAGCACATGACCTCACATGTGAATCCTTAAACAGATGGGTGGGGCTGGCTTAAGAGGGTGTGAACTATGCTGAATGGGTGTAGACAAAGGAGAGCTCTCGAGTAGGTACCAAAACATTCAAAGGCCCTTTTCTCAAAAGTGAGTTAACAAGTTGATCAACTTACAAAGCAGAATGACTTTCCCAATGTTCCTCAAAAATGCAGTGTACTGTATGAAATGCCATTTTGTAGCTCTGAGTCTCTACTTTTTCCCAATGTAAAAAACCCAATTACAAATTTTGCTACATAAGACCGAATCCAGATAGGGAGTCACAAATGTGCAGAAAGTCAAGGGGTCTGAATACTTTCCAAATGTGCTGTATATTGGCACGGGTGAAAATATATCCTCCAAATACTGGCTTCAACGGCATTATCACATTTATTCTACGGGTTACCAACATATTCAAATAATGTTTGATATATTTTCATTAAAAACTTTATTTTGATTAATTCATTCATACTATTTCATCCTTCCACAAGATATAGTGCCGACACAAATCTAGGGTTGCTACCCAAGCCGGCTGGTTGTTCGTTCTATCAATTTGGTTGCCAGAGACGCGCCCAGTCATTCCGTCTTCATGTTTGGTATCTATGGAAGTGATATTTCAGTTTTTTATTTATTGGTACGGGTGCCAGGGTTGCTACCCAAGACGGCTGGTTGTTCGTTCTATCAGTTTGGTTGCCATACTGGCTGGCAACGTTCTTATCCCTTGATTGCTAGCTAGCCAACTACGGCTAACTTAGTCACGTCAAAAATGGCAGCCAGAATAACAGCAAAGTAGCTGCATTTGTATTTGTTTAAGCTGTTTTCTAGTGAAATGTATTTGGATATATCCATAACAGATCAAGTTTATTAATTGCTTGGCTGGGCTGATGAGACAGTGGATTGCGCAGTCAGATGAAACAGAGTAAATAGGCATTTTAACGTCATAGATTTAGCCGGTGGTAACTTGTGGAATAGACACCGGCTGGAATGCGGTTTTAACCAATCAGCATTCAGGATTAGATGAGAAATAATTAATAAATAAAAAAATTGGGGGAAATTAAAAGGGAGCTTTGGAGTCTGAAAGGACAAAGGGGCATGTGCTCTGCACAGGTAGAGCCTTATCTGTGCATGTGTCTGCTCCTCTCCCTCTCCTCTTCTCCTCCTCCTCCTCCTCTCCTCACCCTATGACTGAGAGGGATGACCCTCAGGCACGTCAGCCTCTCCATCTACCCTTAATCTGGAGAAATTGACTGGGCTACAGAGGCAGCTGTGGCCCTTTGATGGGGCCCGGTGGCTAAGACACTTAACTCTCCTGTCTCCGCCATTAAGACTGACACAGTGGGGTGTCATCATTAGAAGGACTGTGTGACCCACCTTTCTTCCTGAAAACTCAGATTACTGTTGTCACACTAAGAAGGACCCCAGAGTATTTCTGAGACTGTTCTCAGAACTCTTAATATAGTTTTTTTTTATCTTCAATGTGAAAACTGTGTGGATAGACAAGGAGAGATATAAGTGCTGTTGGGAAGATAGGAAAGCTCTGCCAATAGGTCACAATACCTCTCCACAAGATACTGTTTGACAAGGTTGTGTTTGTATTTGGATGGATTGGTGTTGATTGAAGCATTGCCGGTGATGACACTGGTCTAGACACTGGTGTTTGGTGGTGGCTGCCGAGCACTCTCTCCTCTGCCGGGACTGCCTCTCTTCATGTGAGCTGCCCATCACTCTCTTTTTACCTTTCCTTCTTCCTCTGACTATGTCTTCCTTCCATGATACTCTTTTCCTCCTTTTATACAGAGACGTCCCTGTTGCGTTACCCGTCACTCCTTCACCCAAGTTTACACGTATACCTCTCCGTGTTGACGTGCCTGTCAGCTCTCCTTACCGAGTGTGTGCGTCTGTGTGTGCGTGCGTGTGCACGTGCGTGCATGCTTGTTTTGTAAAACTGCCTCATTCAGCCTCAGAGATGGAGGGAAAGAAAGGGGGAGAGAATGAGAAAGAGAGAGAGAGAAAAATCCCTGATTCATAGTACACTCAGAGCCCAGGGAAAACCACAGGCAGTTTGATCTTCATTTGAAATTATGTTGCCACTGATGTCTGATAAGATACGTCAGCGTGGTACCACACACTTCCTTGTCTTTGTGGTCATCCAATCAGTCCTGTTCTTCAGCTACATCGTTTACAAAGGTCATCAACAAGCAATAGGAAAGGATATCATGACAATATGTAAATGAGGGTCTGTACATGTTGCCTGTCTCTCTCGCTTTCATTGTGCTTGTCTCTCTATTCTTCTCCTATCTAGCCTCCCTCCCTTCGACATCTGTAGCAGAGCCTGTGTCCATCCCTCCAGCCTGTAATATGAACAAGTTATGAATGGGTTCACGGCCTGCTCTCTCTCTCTCTCTCTCTCTCTCTCTCTCTCTCTCTCTCTCTCTCCCTCTCTCTCTCTCTCTCTCTCTTTCTCTCTCTCTCTCTCTCTCTTCTTCTCCCCCCCCTCTCCCCTCCCTTCTCCGCCTCTGTCCCTCCCTCTCCCCTTCCCCCCACCCACTTGATCTCTCTCTCTCTCTCTCACTCTCTCTCTCTCTCTCTCTCTCTCTCTCTCTCTCTCTCTCTCTCTCTCTCTCTCTCTCTCTCTCTCTCTCTCTCTCTCTCTTATATATCCTGGAGAGGACTGCATAACTTATTTAAATTACACATAAAAAAACTACACAGGGTAAATGTTTGCTCTCATTGAGGATTTGGTTGAAAAATTATATGAAATGTGGAAACTTTAACCACAACCTGAGAACTTGGACATAGGCTTTAGTGTTGCGTCAGTGTTGTTTTCCCTCATAGGGGTAAAGAGAACCCAATCTGCATTTTGAAAACAGAATATTTTCTTATCAGCATTGCTACATCCGAGCAATTGGGTTGAAATAATGCATTTATTTGCTCAGTGTCTTGTTTTGAATTTGATTTGATACACTTTTATGTATTCAGGGAAACCAACTGAGACCAGGGTCTCATTTAGAATAGTGCCCCGAGGACAACAATACAACAAATTCAAAATGATCAATACAAATAAAATAAACTACTAATGACAGAATCAAGACTACAGCGTCAAACACCACAAATACAATTATTTACATTAAATCCAAACAGTTCTCATTAAATTCATTCAACAAGTCTGCCTTAGAGGCACCAGAGAGTCAAGACGTAAGGAGTTTTGTATGCTATTCTAAAAATAGGGGGCACTAGATCGGTACGTACTAGTGGAACCTCAAGAGTTAACCTTCCCTGTGAACGGGTTTGGTGTCTCATATTTTTGATTTGAACAATAAATTGAGATAGATCGGCAGCTTGTGTAGTAGAGCTTTGTAAACCAAAAGGGAATACTGAAGTGATCTATGGGACTTTAATGAGAACCAGTCAATCTTTTGATGCAGGATGCAATGATGAGTATTAAAACTGTCACCTGTGATAAAGCGAAGTGCAGTATGGTASACKRCATCCAAAGGTTTAAGAGTAGTGGCTGCTGCATTCCGATAAATGGTGTCACCATAGTGAAGAACTGCGAGGAAAGTTGACTGTRCAATCYKCTTCCTGCTGTTTAAGAMGAGGCATGATYTATTTCTATAAAAGAAGCCTACTTGAAATCTTAGCTTCCTAACTAGCTCATCCGTAGGTCTTTTTAAACGTCAAATTATTGTCAATCCAAAAGCTCAGACATTTATAAGTAGGAACGTGCTCAATGAAAGAACCATCCAATGCATAAATGYGTGAGCTGTCTGAAATATTTCTACAAGAATTAGAAAACAGCATACACTTAGTTTTTTCCCACATTAAGTCCAATTTTAAATCAGACTTTCTGCAAGGCGACAAAATCAGACTGCAGCTCCAACAGCCTGGTCAAATGCTTAGCCTGGTCCCTGATCTACTCTGTGTGACAATAACCATACTACTTAGGGAGACAGCACACACTGATCTGGGATCAGGCYCGTATAATGAGGCTAAAACGGAGTAAATCAATTGAATCAGTAGCATCACGAACTGCAGGAGATGTGTTTGTAGAAGTAGTAGGAAGGTCTCACACTGATCTCTCTTATTATCAATGCTCTGTAGGACATTATCAATACTACTACACAGACTACTAGCCAAGCCCTTACACACCGACGCGCACACACACACACACAAACACACACACTATAGCACAATATCCTTTGATTCCTTAGCAATGAACACATTAACCAGGATTAACTGTAACTATGAAAAATGGGATTTTATCAATGTAATCTGAAGAGGCAAATCTATTCTCTGCAAGCAATTCACTTAGAGTGAAAAATCATTGATTGTAGACACATTTATCATGTTAAGAGAACGTTGCTGCAAGCCAAACATCTTTATTAGTAGAGAAAGACCAACTGCCTGCTAACTATCCCATCGTTTATGACAATGTAGGAGATTTTATACCCGAAATTCCTTGTAGTCAAATCGGTAATATGAGTCTTTCTCCTCAGTGGCACTGGATTGGTTTATATAAGTAATCCGATAGCATTTTACTAGTGCTTTCATGTTATTACAATTCAGAGCATATTGGCTATTCACTTACTCGTGTCTCAGTGTGGTTATTTSGCCAGTGGAGTTGGAGGTCGCTGATGATACAGCTGTGCTACTGTACGGCAGCTAAACGACCCAGTCAGCCTAGCTGCTAAAAGATATTTGATCGTTTTCATGTTATTTTCATGTTATTCCAGCCCAGAACATATGGGCTTTTCACTTACTAGTGTCTCAGTGTGATTATTTAGCCAGTGGAGGTTGCATATGGGTCATTCACCAGCAGTGTCTACCAGTGTGTGTTCCTGATGATGCAGGTTGTTGATGTTTCTGCTGTGCTACGTTATGATACAGCGAAATGAGCTAGTCATAGTGGCTGCTAAAGAGCAGTTGAAGACCTCTGGGCCTGCAGGACAGATGTCTACAGCAGTTATCAACTCCACACTGATGACAGCTCTTAATTTGTCATGTTTGTATCCACTAAACACAGAGGGGAGAGGTGACGGCCATGCCTGGAGCTTAAGGCTAGCTATTAATTTCACTCACGTTACGGGGACCATAATGTATGTGACACCCGACAGTCACACCATCCGACCAATGAGAGGCCACGCGTGTTAATTGGCAGTTAGGGAACCTGTCAGTCATCTGTGGGTTTCCCGGAACGCTAAGTGAGCCTCATTTTGTATATTACATTCCATGCGAGCAGCTAATGCTCCATTCATCCAATCCAAGGGCTGCTTCTAAAGTCATGTGTCTCATTGTGTTCTGATAACTTCCGCCGCAACGCCTTATTTCCCCGTCTCCCTGTTTCCCCCTCCCCTGTTCTGTCAAATAGCCTAATCTCCCTGTGCAGTAGTCAGAGGGCAGGTCTGGTAATTGTTCAAATAACAGTCTGTCAGCCAGGCCTGAGCAGACTCCATTATTTTAGCTTGTTACTCTGGGTAAATGCAGTGCAGGGGAGATGAGGAGACAAGGGATAGGTAGTAAGGGGTGTGCACCGACAGCTGGATAGGAGGGGCTGTGTGTGTGTGGCTGTGTCTGTGTGCACTAGTGTGTGTCTATGTGCTTGCAATTGCATGCCTGTGTGTGTATTATTAGTGCATGGCAGGTGCATACAGATGCAATTTGGGCCCTATCTTTGATTTGAAACAAATGCTCCTGTCTTTC
Source organism: Salvelinus sp. IW2-2015 (assembly GCF_002910315.2). Lineage (NCBI taxonomy): Eukaryota > Metazoa > Chordata > Actinopteri > Salmoniformes > Salmonidae > Salvelinus > Salvelinus sp. IW2-2015. Next base: position 35,016,770 of record NC_036853.1, on the reverse strand, counting down.
TCTCTGATGTGTCTGAATGAACAGTTCTGATGGGACTGACTCTGGGACTACCCCAGCGACTTCCTTCTTCCTTCCCTGGTAGATCACTGTCTGTCTGTCCCCCCCCCCCCCCAACAGTGGCTTGTTGGGACATGTATCTGTCTGTGCACTACCAACCCCATAATAGACTGAGCCAGTCTAGTAGGCACTGTCCTGGGACTGGGTGTATAATCCGTCCCAGGCAGCATCCTTGTCACGCCCTGACCTTAGATATCTCTGTTTTTCGATATATTTTGGTTAGGTCAGGGTGTGACTAGGGTGGGTACGCTTGTTTGTATGTCTAGGGTTTTTGTATGTATAGGGTTTTTGTATGTTTATGTTGGCCTGATATGGTTCCCAATCAGAGACAGCTGTTTATCGTTGTCTCTGATTGGGGATCATATTTAGGTAGCCATTTTCCTCGTTTGTGTTGTGGGATCTTGACTACGTTTAGTTGCCTGTCTGCACTATTTTTGTATAGCTTCACGTTTCGTTTTGTGCTTTATTGTTTTGTTTTGGAGAGTTTTCCGTTTATTCAAAATATGTGGAACTCTACTCACGCTGCRCCTTGGTCCGATCATTACGWYGAACGTGACAATCCTATTTAAATGAAGATGTTTCTCTTTCCCCCCAAGAGCCCTCCAAATCACTTCAGCATCCCCCAGTATTATCCAGAGTGGAGAGGAGAGAGAGAGAGAGAGAGAGAGAGTGAAACCCCCACATGAGAGAGAGAGTGGGTGTTAGGACACAGAGGCTGCTCTAACGCACTGATGTTGATGTTGATGTGCTTTCCTCTATTCTCCCTGCCAGAGGGAAGAGAAGGCAGTGTTTCTTTGATAACCCACTAAACACGATTAGAGGACATTTGATGATTGGACTGGTGGTTGAAATGGGGCTGACCTGACACTTCCAGGCCCCAGGGGACACCAATCAGGGAAGGATGGAGGGAGGAAATGTGATTGGTCAGGGCTAGAGGACACTGTCCTTACTCCTCTACCCAGGATATTCCACTGTGAGTGGTTGAAGCCAGAGGGGAGGATGAGGATGGAGGAGAGGTATGGATAGAGACGGATGGAGAAGGATAGAGAGGGTGAAGGGGACAGAGGAGGCAGGCGAGGTAGTCAGTCTTGGTTGATGTCAAATACAGATGTGAAAATCCAGAGCAAGGTATTTTTGGAGTATTGGATGAGAAAGAATGGAAGTTGTGGGAGGCCAGCAGCGTGATAGAAAGCGGATGATAGAAGCGTGGTGGGCAGGTTAGTTTTAGAGGTCAGTAGGAAGTCAGGGGTGAAGGCTTAATTCATCTTCCTGTGGCTGTTGGCTTTTGCCTGTTCTCTSTGTGTGTGTGTGTGTGCGCGCGCATGCATGTGCGTGCATGGGTACATGCATTTGTATGTGTGTGTGTGTGTGTGTGTGTTGGCTTCTCTGCGGACACTGCAGAGCTGTGCTCTTGCCAGCGTGACAAGTTTAAGCTTGGCATTATACAGCCTGTCCCTCTGACAACAACAAACCATGCACACCGTCTGTGCATCACTCATTTCTCCTCAATTGCCAAAGAAGTAGAGCAGAACACTATGCCCATCGGGCCCCTGCCTGCCTTCTCACCATGCTAACACACACACTCGCGCAAACGCGCACACACACATGCAGGCAGGCAGGCAGGCAGGCAGGCAGGCAGGCACGCACGCACGCACGCACGCACGCACACACACACACACGCACACGCACGCACACTCACACAAATTAATCTGAGTAGATTGCACACTGAGAAGCATGCACAGTGGGAAGAAAAGCACAGAACTGTGTTTTTTTGTGGCTTGTTTTCCCCATACACACCTGAGTGCTTTGTGTTGTAGCAAAATCTCACTTCCTAAACTATGAGTCCCTCCACTCCCTAAGCCTCCTCATCCCTGAATACTGTACCTGTGTGTGTGATTGTGTGAATGCTCTTGAAAGCTAATCTCGGCACCCAGAAACAAATATCTCTGTCATAAGAGACAAGCACACCTTCATTCTCAATTGAGAAATGTCTTCCAGTTGAACGGGGGAAATCTCCAGAATGTATTTGTCATAGTATTATCACATCCATCATATCTCTGTGTTTCTGACTAGCAGACAGAGCAAGCTGGTGGTGGGGTGATATTACAGCGTCTGCCGCCGCTCACTGTAACTCTGTCACTATCATTATCTCCAGTATCATAACGCCAGACGCCAGACGCTCTGACAGAGCTCCAGAGTTCCTCTGTGGAGATGGGAGAAYCTTCCAGAAGGACAACCATCTTTGCAGCACTCCACCAATCAGGTCTTTATGGTAGAGTGGCCAGACGGAAGCCACTCCTCAGTAAAAGGCACATGACAGCCCGCTTGGAGTTTAACAAGATTCTCTGGTCTGATGAAACCAAGATTGAACTATTTGGCCTGAATGCCAAGCGTCACGTCTGGAGGAAACCAGGCACCATCCCTACGGTGAAGCATGGTGGTGGCAGCATCATGCTGTGGGGATGTTTTTCAGAGRCAGGGACTGGGAGACTAGTCAAGATCGAGGGAAAGATGAACGTAGCAAAGTACAGAGAGATCCTTGATGAAAACCTGCTCCAGAGCTCTCAGGACCTCAGACTGTGGTGAAGGTTCACCTTCCAACAGGACAACAACCCTAAGTACACAGTCAAAACAACACAAGAGTGGCTTCGGGACAAGTCTCTGAATGTCCTTGAGTGGCCCAGCCAAAGCACGGACTTGAACYCAAACGATCATCTCTGGAGAGACTTGAAAATAGCTGTGCAACCTGACAGAGATTGAGAGGATCTGCAGAGAATGGGAGACACTCCCCAAATACAGTGTCATACCCAAGAAGACTGGAGGCTGTAATCGCTGCCAAAGTTGCTTCAACAAAGTACTGAGTAAAGGGTCTGAATACTTATGTAAATGTGATATTTCAGCATATATTTTTTTATTATTTGCAAACATTTCTAAAAAACAGTTTTTGCTATGTCATTATGTGGTATTACTGTTAGATTTATGARGGGGAAAAAACGATTTAATACATTTTTGAATAAGGTTGTAACGTAACAAAATGTGGAAAAATTCCAGGGGTCTGAATACTTTCTGAATGCACTGTATATTCCCTATGGGCCCTGGTCAAAAGCAGTGCACTGTATAGGGAATAGGGTACCATTCAGGATGTGGCCTAAAGCTAATAAATGTGACGAGGGAAAAATACTCCCTAAAAGACTTTGGTAATTGAGGGTGGTGTGAATTATGACTRAACTGAGGTAGATCCTSCAGTACGACCATTACGAGGGAACAGTTGTAAGATACGAGCGAAGCGCGCTTGTAATAAATGTCCCCAGGCATATCACATCTCTGTGTAACAGAGGCATAGACTTTCTCCCATTGATCACRGTCAAAGGCAATCTCACGCTCCACACTGAAATAATAGCTTTCTTTAAAAGGACTTATTTTTCTTTCCCAGTGAAATTTAACGGCCACTCTTATTTTTGTGGTGTCTCAGTCCATGACTCTTTGTAGGCAGGTGTATGTGTGTCTGTTTGCTTAGGACTCTGGGCGTTGTATGACTTTCAGGAGTGTGTTTATTGGTCCAGGACTTTGGGAGAGTGTGTGTTGGATCATGCTGTCGAGGTTTTGTTGGACATGACCTGGTAGTGGAGTGGAAAATGGAACTTACATACCATACAGATGCATAATGGGACTAGGGCTCTGTGTGTCCTTGCATGCTTGCAACCTTCTTTTCTTTGATGAAATACTGAGGAAATACTAGGCCTTCTCTCTCTCCTTCCCGCCACCCCCTTCTCTCTCTCTCTCCTTCCTATCCTCTCTCTGTGTCTCTGCATTTCTCTAGTTCTCTCCCTCTCTTTCTCTCTCTCCTTCCCTCCATCCCGTTCTCTCTCTCCTTCCTATCCTCTCTCTGTGTCTCTGCATTTCTCTAGTTCTCTCCCTCTCTNTGTGTCTCTGCATTTCTCTAGTTCTCTCCCTCTCTCTTTCTCTCTCTCCTCCTCTCTCTACTTCTTTCCCCATCTTTCTGTCTCTATGTTCCGATTTAGTCTGCACCATGGGAGGGTGCGTGTGTGGTTTCAATATTCCCTCACTCCATGTTTCAGTACTTTCCCCTCTTACTTGTGCGGTCACTGCCCACGCGCGTGTGAAACGACTGCAGATTATCAGAGGGGAGGCATCTCTCCCTCCTTCCCTCCTTCCCTCCTTCCTTGACTGTGCCTCTGTGTCTGTGGTATATTTGATGGCATTAATGAAGCAGCAAGAGGCTCCTGTCTTATTCATATTTCAGCAGCACAAATTTGTAGTAGTCATTAGTGAGCCATCATAGCGAGATACTTCAGTGGATCCCTCTCCAGCGCTTGGGCTGCAAGATCTGATAGTTTCCCTTCGAAATTCGACATGGTATGAATGGATGTCTATTTTGGAAGCATTCATTTTGCTTGGTTTACGGGGTTAATACGGTGGTTACGGGGTTAATACTGCGTGGTTACAGGGTTAATACTGCGTGGTTTACCAGGGTTTAATACTGTGTGGTTATAGGGTTAATACTGCGTGGTTATAGGGTTATACTGCGTGGTTATAGGTGTAATACTGCGTGGTTATAGGGTTAATACTGCTGGCGTGGTTACAGGGTTAATACTGCGTGGTTATAGGGTAATACTGGGTGTGTTATAGGGTTAATACTGCGTGGTTACAGGGTTAATACTGGCGTGGTTACAGGGTTAATACTGCGCGGTGGTTTATAGGGTTAGATACTGCGTGGTTATAGGGTTAATACTTGCGTGGTTATAGGTTAATACTGCGTGGTTATAGGGTTTATACTCGCGGTGGTTATATGGGTTAAATTAAACTGCGTGGTTTACAGGGTTAATACTGCGTGGTTATAGGGTTTAATACTGGTGGTTATAGGGCTAAAAAAAGAAACAAGTCAATAGTAAACAAGTGTAGGTATTCATTCCGAGTGGTTAAGGTTAGGGCTATGGTTTGGGGAAGGCTCTACAAACCAACCGACCTCAAATCATCAAGTATCAGCAAGTGTTCTCACGGCTTGCTGGTCGGATGGTTTGCCCAGGTCCCACATCTCACCTGTCAATCACCACTGCCTTATCTTTAGTCCTAAGGCCAACCTTCGTACACAAGCACACACACAACAAACACAACACGCACACGACACACACACATTCCCAGTAGGTTGGTGAGCGGCTGAGGATACAAAAATGATGACTTTGTGCAGAGAGCTGAGCAAATGATGCTCAGGGAGAGTTAATGGGACATTAACAGACTGACACACACACTCCCTCTCTATCAAACACACGCATGCTCGCACAAACACAGACACACACTGCAGAGTGTTAATAAGATATTAAGAATCGGTCACTTTGTCCCCAGCGTGCCTTTGTCCAACAGCAAAGACACTCACACAAGCATGCACTCACGTATGCACGCATTCACGCACTCACACACACACACACACCGTTGATGGAGCCAGTGGTCTTAAATGACACTCAGAGTAATAGGCTGTCAGAGCCAGTGTAGCACATGGGGATGTGTGAAACKTAGTCCTCGGYGTCTCCGCTTGCGCCAGTGAATAGCTAGCTTTGCACGTGGCGCTGACTGGTAAGACGTTTCAGGAGGCCGGTCATGATGCTAGCAAGGCAGARGTCCTGAGTTTGCGCCAGGTATGGGGCCCGGTCCTCGCTAAGCAAGGAGCGTGACGTCCTTTACACCAGCAAGTGAGACAACTGACGCCTCAGAAATACATTCACACAGACTCATTGACATTCCTCAGGTGTTCTTCCATTGAGGAGTTTCCTACCGTCCTGTAGATAAAACCAGACACATTTATCAAACCTGTGTCCCTCTGTAGACCTGTAAACTGTCCAGGGATATGTGCCGTAACTTTATTTAAATGCTAATGTGTGTTTGACAGATCAGCGCGGGGGAAAGACGGCAGCGTATTTTGTTCTGTTAGATTTCCCCCTTCTTTCTGTCCGTGATCGTTCGAAACGCTGACGAGGGTGCTCCGGCGCCGCGTTGGCTCGTTGACGCCACTTGATTGCCGTGAAATGACTTGCGACCTGATATTGATGCGTTTCCATTGAACTTCCTTATCCAGTTCTAATTGTGCCCTTGACATTCAGAATGGACTGTAATTTCACAAAGTCAATAAAAATACATATAGTTGGTGCATGGTAATTGGGAGACRTGAATAAACACAGAATCGTCAGTAGCTTTGTGTAATGACGCATTTTTTGCAAAGGAACGGTGAATATGGCGAATGTCACACTTTTGTTTGTTTTAAGGATAGAAGTGTCGGTCCTGTTTTCACACCCTTTAGGCATGATTTTGAATTTCTGCGGTATTTTAGATAGAAAAACACATCCTCCTCAGTCACAGTATAAATAGGCCCACAGTGAAAAGAAGCGGATTAAGTTTGTGAGAGCCGAGTTCTGCCAGCTAGAGCATGGTGACGCATCTTCAACGCACAAGACAAGGAATCACCGTCATGTCACTGTGCACAGAGAGAGTGTAGAGGGGGAAGGAAGAGGGGAGGATTCTTCTCCAGGGAGGGCAGAGGAGGCAGAAGAAGAGGAGGAGGAGAAGAAGAGGAGTAAGACGTATGGGTTTAGAGGGGACGTCTTCTCCGATTGGTGGGGGGGGGGTGAGAGATTTCTAGGTACAGATAAATGTGAAATGCAGTGACGTATCCTTCGTGGCTGTCACTCCGATGTGACACATCTTGTTTACTCATCGGCCCACCCGCCCAAAAAGACCCACCCACCCGAAGCGAGCAGGCAGACAGACAGGCATTCACTTTGTTTTTGCCACAGGTCCTGCGTCTGTGATGTAAAGAGAAAAAAAAACATCCGTCCCAGTTCTGTCCAGCTGTGTGCGGCGCCGTCGCGGCAACGCCCCCCAGAGCCCATCACACAGATTCAGAGGCGTGAATTGAAGAGAGAATCATCACAGCTTGTGTTGATCAAACACGGGGTGAACTACGGGCCTCTCTCGCTCTCTCTGTCTACACGCACACAGATACACACACACAGATACACAGATACACACAGATACACACAGATACACACAGATACACAGATACAGACAGACAGACAGACAGACAGACAGACAGACAGACAGACAGACAGACAGACAGACAGACAGACAGACAGACAGACAGACAGACAGACAGACAGAGACGCATACACACACCCACACCCACACCCGCTGGTCAGCTGTCAGACATCAAGACGTTATTGAATTGAATATAAATCAGCGTTTAAACAACCGTAGCATGCAGACACTGACGTGAACGAGTGTGTGTGTGTGTGTGTGTGTGTGTGTGTGTGTGTGTGCGCGCGCGCGCATCCATGCCTGAATGTGTCTATTTATTTGTGTCTAAACCTTCAGTCTGCTTATTAATAACATATTCCTTTCGCTTTAAATCTGTGTTGGGGGAAAGAGACCTGCTTTAATCAGATCTCCCTCTGTGAGAGGAATGGGACAGCAGCTCTGGTTGATCTCCTTTGTAAAGCATTGCCATGTTTTGAATAGGGACGGTCCGGAACAAGGCTCTATTAGGTGTTTTCCCGCAGTTCACCAACGACAATCCAGACACTCTTGCCGTCCTGATAACGGGGATGATAATAGGAAGAATCAACATTGTGGAGACGGGTAACAACAGTGGCAGGATGCTCTCTTCTCAGCCAGGTCAACTGTTTCGAGTTCTGCTATGGCTTTGCAGTGAGCTTCTACAGATTGTCATCCAGAGGCAGTGGGTCGCTGGACGTTCATGAGGTGCTGATTATAAAAACCTATAAGGTGTTCCAAGGCAAGCCTGAGCCAGAGAACAGTGGCCCGCTTTGAAATGGAAATGGGGTCAAGTGGAGAGGCAGAGGTGGAGGGGTGGGGTGGAGGGAAGAGGCACGATGCTGGACATCAGATTGGGCAGATGATGACTATTTAGTGAATAGGGTGCCATTTTGGATGCACCCTAGGAATGTAATTAGAGGGCTACTGTCAGTCCACTGAACCCGACCGGCCTCACTCTCCCTCATCCTCTGCCCAATAAGATGCCATTTCAAACACAGTCCCATTCCCCCCTACTTTACATCCTGCTTGTTGAGATAGTAGATATCTGGTTCTGACCAGCTGTGGAGCTCATTCAGCTCGACAGGGCTACAGGTTCTGCATGGGTCACAGCTTTACATGGAGTTGAATATAGATAGAGTACCTACGTCGTCCATCCGTGCCTGCTCCAAATGCCATCATGTTATAGACTAGGACTAGGCCTGTGCTATCTGTTGGTGGTTGGTAAGTGGGACTTGGTGAGGCATAAAGAACAGATGATTTGAGTTTATATTTATCTCTATGTGACCACCTGTATCTCCACAGTGCACCCGTACACCATTATTCCCCGAGTTTGAAAGGGAATGCCGTTGAACCCGGGTGGGGTCAGGACTACCGACTGACTGCGAGGACCCTTTATAAAATAAAATAAATGCTGTCTCTAACTTTGCATGAAAAAAGATCAGCGAACGTGGGCAGCAGAGATTAGATAATATTTAATAGTTTCCATTTTATCTATGCAAAACAGGCACTCTACCACCCATACGTTCCTACGTTCCCTCCACATTCTCACCCACTTGTGATGCAGAGACGCAGCCACAGTATATTTCCACTGTAGGCCTCTCCGTTCACTCCTCTTCTTCAACCATCTCTTCTCCGTGTAGCTCCAGCCAGCTCGCTGGCCTTCATCTCCGTGCCGCTGTGCCCTGAAGTTATGTGTCAGCCCTAAAACATGATAGCCCTTAAGCCTTTGTTTACATTACGTTGAATTAGCCACCGAGTGATGCGGAAAGCTGTGTGGGGGGAAAAAAGGAGGTGAAGAGAACAACTAAAAGGGGTTTGTGCGCACATTTAGCCGTGTGTGTAGACACATTTGTGCAGGTGTGTGTGTGTGTGCATCCACAGTATGTATGCGTGCTGTGAGTACATCTGTTCTACCATTTTGTCTGTGGTAGACTAACTGATAGATGCTCTACTTTATGGGGGAAACAGAGCGCCCGTCATCTCTTTCACACAGTTGTGCAGATGTGCATCATCGCCTAGAGGTCAATGTCCTCACCCGAAACCAAGAGCTCTGCTGAATTCCACAGTGTACACAAACAGATTTAACAAAACAGGTCATCCGAAATTAATTCTCCTTTCCTTTGGGGTCGGTCCGTCTACAATCTCCCCACACAATATTGTAAGAGTTTGTTTCCAAAGAGTAATCCCTATTGGTGAATGTGTCTGCTGTGTAATCTGTTGAAGGATTACCCTTGTAGAAACAGCCCTGACTACCCCTCAGGCCCTTCACCGGACCATAACACTGCGGACAATTAGCTGACCAGACAGGTTGAATAAAGCATAGAACAGAATGAGCCATAGAAATAGAAGGATTAGAATGGGCAATTAGTAGACGGGCACAAAATTACTATACCTTAACTTGAACGGGAATGCCTGCTCGAGTAATTCTATTTCTATGGCGTATACGCTGTGGTGATTGTTAAAGGGTTCATGGTAGATTGCCTTCTTGTTTGTTTGTTTGTTGCTTGTTGTTGTTGTGTCAGTGTGGTGCGGTGGAGTGAGTGCTAAGTGGGTATAAAAAGTTCATAGTAGATTGTTGTTGTTATGTCAGTGAGGCGTGGTGGTGTGAGACTGCTGTAGCTTTGCCGGGTGCTCCAGTCACGGGGTCACGGTGCCGGCTCTTTCAACCCAACAGACACGCCGCAGGTCAAATCTGTGGATTTGTTTTAGAGCCAAGCAGAGAGGACAAGTCCATGTATCGTTCTGCTGACTGTCACATAGTCTTTCTGACGGATGGACACATTAGCTTAACCGAAGGGCAGAGGTGAATCATTGTTTGGTCCTAATCCGCCACAAAAATGAAGTGCTGTCTTGTTCCATTTGCAGAGTTTCTCTGTTTGTGCCTTATTTGGTTAATTTCCTTATCTGAGCCTACAGTTCAATCTAAAATGCTGAATTGAGTTTTGTTTTGGCATTTGTGTTTGTTTGTTTGCCTCCAAACAATGCTGACTACAGTTCAAACTACAGTTCAAACTCAAGTCTGGGACCAAAAGGCTCCGGAACAGCTTCTACCCCCAAGCCATATGACTTCTGAACTGTTAATCAAATAGCAACCYGGACTATTTGCATTGAACCCCTTTTGTTGGTACACTGACTCTCTTGCGCTGGTCCTATGCATGTTCTACCCACACACTCATTTAAAAAAAAATGGTGTAAATTTTACTCATTTAGCAGACGCTCTTACCCAGAGCAACTTACAGTTAACTAGGTGGGACAACAACATATCACAGGCATGGTTAGTACCCTTCTCGTCAATAAAGTAGCTATCGGAAAAGTCAGAGCTAGAAAGAAGGAGGCATGGAGAGAGAGTGTCCTGTGTGGGTGTGTGTGTGGTGTGTGTGTGTTGTGTGTGTCTGTGTGTGTGTGTAGAAAACACCATAGATGTTATTGTGTAATATCCAGTGTGTGGTGTGTGTGGTGTGTGTCCGGTGTGAGCGCGTAGATCGTAGTGTGTGTGGTGTGCTATGTTGGCGTGGCCCCTCTCCTCTTCTCTCTATAACACCACGTCCTGCTCTGGTCACATCCTCACATGGTCTCTCCTGTCATTGCTACGCGGAACTACTTTTTTCCTTCCCCTTCTGACACT
>NC_036853.1:34999761-35005998 GCF_002910315.2 Salvelinus sp. IW2-2015 | reverse complement strand
AACTTACTTTTCCTTCCCCCCTCTGACACCCAGGTGGCGACATGCATCTGTGTGTGCCTGGCAGATAGCTCAGCTTGGATTTCAGCCCACCACCGCCAACTCAACCTCAACAAGACGGCGCTGCTCTTCCTCCCGGGGAAGGCGTGCCCACCTCAAAAGACCTTCAACCACGGTTTGACAACTCTACCGGTGTCGCCCTACCAGAGTGTAAAGAACCCTCGGACAACAGCCTGTTGTTCTCTGCACAACAGCCAAAGCAGTGACTCGCTCCTGCAGGTTTCATGCTCACAACATCGGTAGAGTACCACACGCCTACCTCACACAGGAAAGCGGCGCAGGTCCTAAACCAGGCCCTTGTCATCTCCCGTCTGGACTACTGCAACTCACTGTTGGCTGGCTTCCTCCTTTGTGCATACCAAACCCCATGCAAACTTATCCCAGAACGCATGCAGCCGCACTGGATTGTCAATCCTTTCCATGTTCTCCCACCGTCACTATCCCGCTCCCTGCACACTCCACTGGCTTCCAGTCGAAGCTCTCATCCACTACAAGACCATGGTACTTGGCTACGGAGCAGCTAAGAGGAACTGCCCCTCCTTCAGGCTAGCTCAAACCAATCTGTGTACTCCGACTGCCACCTCTGGTCTCTTGGCCCTCCCACCCCTATGGAAGGGCGAGCTCCCCCTCAGCCCAGTCCAAGCTCTTCTCTGTCCTGGCACCCAAATTTGGAAGCAGCTTCCCCCTGATGCTAGGACAGCAGAGTCCCTGCCATCTTCCGAAAGCACCTGAAACCCTACCCTCTTCAAAAAGTACCTTAAATAACTATCCCCTCACCTCGACCCCCCCCCCCCCCCCCATTCATCTGTGAGGGGGGTTGATGTGTTGACAGCGTAGCGTCTCAGGGCTAAGTGTCTGTCCGGTGCAGCGAGTGATGGGTGAAGGGAGGGAGTGAGCACAGGCTACCAGAGCAGACAGAGAAGTGTACCGCTGAGGTCTTCTTTATCCACCCATTAGCTGTCATACCTGCACATCAACACTCCACACGCCCTCTCTCACTGAGTTACAGGCTTTCATTTTGCTCTCACAGGTCAGAGGGTCAAAGCTCCAGACACTCCCAGCACAGTGTCTGTAATTCGTTGACGCAGGCCGCATCCCAAATGGCACCCTATTCCCTATATAGTGCGCCACTTTTTAGCATATGGGCCCTGGTCAAAAGTAGTGCACTATATAGGGAATAGGGTGTCATTTGGGATGCARGTATAGTTTTTATGTCCATGTGTTAAAGAGTCACGAGACTGACGAAAAGGAGGCCTGGTGGGATACTGGCGGTCCAGGGTTTTGACGAGCGTTGATGACCTCACTAACCGTCTGACGACGTCGTAGTCTATTGAGGAACGGACTTTTGCGGAATCACCACGGCTTAAGAAACACAGAGAATTTCTCAGGAATGCAACTGGTAACGTCATGAACTGCAGTGATTTATCACTTGTTTAGTCAGTACTGTTACTAAATGGCATTCCACAGTTACGTCTCTAAATCATTGTTATGCCCTTGGTAGTTCCCTACTATACCTTTCTATCAGGATAAGAAGTTAGAGCTTCATTGTCATAGAAACACAATGCTTGAGCTTATGTTCCCTGGGTGAATTAGATCAAGTCTCTCTCTCTCTCTCTCTCTTTCTCTGACTCGAGACTACAGCACTGTGTACAACTCTCTCCCCAAAGTAAATACCCCCCTTTCGGTTTGTCTATAATGGTAGTCAAACTGTGTTGAGCGTTCAGGTCCCTGGCCCTTTATAAACATGCTGATGTTGACAGGCCTCTAGGAAATCTATCTGCAATGCCGTAACCTTAACCTTGTTGCTTTTCAAACAGACCCCATGTTTATACATGAAGCAGGGAGTAGAGGAATCAAACAGCCTGCAAATGGAGGAGGAGGAAGACCCTAACGTGGTGTTCTACTGAGAGAAAAGGTTGGGGTCAATTCCATTTCAATTCAGTCAATTCAGGAAGTGAAATGACATTTCAATTCCCTTTCCTATTTTCCTCACTGAAGGTTTCAAAGATTAAAGTTAAAAACAGCAGTTCTGTTTCATCAATCAAATTGATTCGTTTACAGATCATCTGATCAAATCGTTTTTATCAGATTAGATCAGTCAGACAGGACAGGTGAGAGGATGCACCAGGATAACCTGCTTAAGAAGGTCAGGTCAGACGGGAGACGTCAGATCTTAAAGACCTTCTGAGCCCCAGCCCAGTCACCATGACTGTCTCTCTGTCTCCTAATTGGATTAGCCCTCTTTGTGCCCTAGTTCAAATCAAATCAAGTCGATTTTATTGGTAACATACACATGGTTAGCAGAGGTTATTGTGAGTGTAGCGAAATGCTTGTTCTTCTAGTTCCGACAGTGCAGCAATATCAACAAGTAATCTAACAATTCCACAACAACTACCTAATACACACAAATCTAAGTAAAGAGATGGAATAAGAATATGTACACTACCGGTCAAAAGTTTGGACACACCTACTCATTCAAGGGTTTTTCTTTATTTTTACTGTTTTCTACATTGTAGAATAATAGTGAAGACATGAAAACTATGAAATAACACATGGAATCATGTAGTAACCAAAAAAGTGTTAAACAAATAGTCTCCTGGAAGGCATTTCAATTAACAGGTGTGCCTTCTTAAAAGTTAATTTGTGGATTTCCTTTCCTTCTTAATGCATTTGAGCCAATCGGTTGTGTTGTGACAAGGTAAGGGGGTATACAGAAGATAGCCCTATTTGGTAAAAGACCAAGGCTGTCACGCCCTGACCATAGAGCGCCCTTGGGGTTCTCTATGGTGCAATAGGTCAGAACGTGACTAGGGGGTGTTCTAGTCTTGAATTTCTATGTTGGTGTGAGTATGGTTCCCAATTGGAGGCAGCAGTTGATGATCGTTGCTCTAATTGGGATCATACTTAGTGGTGTCTTGTTCTCCACCTGCGTTTGTGGATATATGTTGGTTTTGCGCCTACAACTGCACGTTCGTTATTCTTTGTTGTTTTTGTGAAGGTCACTTTAATAAATATGGTGGAACTCTACTCACGCTGCGCCTGTGTCCGCTCATTATGTATTCGACGAACGGACAAAAGGCCTTTTTTTAGGCAAGACAGCTCCAAATAAGCAGAGGAAAAGACAGTACATCATTACTTTAAGACATGAAGGTCCAGTGAATAAGGAACCTTTTCAAGAACTTGAACGTTTCTTCAAGTGCAGTCGCAAAAACCATCAAAGCGCATGATGAAATGGCCTCGTGAGGACCGCAAGAGAATGAAAGACCCAGAGTTACCTTTTCTGCAGAGAATAAGTCATTAGAGTTACCAGCCTCAAAAATTGCAGATCCAAATAAATGCTTCACAGAGTTCAAGTAACAGACTACATCTCAATACATCAACTGTTCAGAAGGAGACTGCGTGAATCAGGCCTTCATGGTCAAATTGCTCCGCAAAGAAATCACTACAAATGACACCAACAAGTAAGTTAAGAGAACTTGCTTGGCCAAGAAACACGAGCAATGGACTTAGGACCGGTGGAACCGTCTTGTCGCTTTGATTCTGCATGAGTCCAAATTGAAGATTTTGGATTCCAACGCGGTGTTGTTTTCTGAGAAGCGGGGTGGTGGTGAGAGCGGAGTGATCAGCCCAGTCAAACGTTCCGCGTGCTACTGGCACGCGCAATGGTGGAACAAACTGCCTCACGACGGGCCAGGTTTCGCGGAGTCAATCACTTCGTCCACGCCGCGGTGACTTCTGCCGGAGACACGGATTTGGCAGTGGGGCTTGACATGCCGCGTGTTATTGGTGTTTGTTTTCGATCATAATCCGTGTGTTACAACTTTTTCCTCCAGCACAAACGCCACGACAACGAGGAGAATGGAATTAATAGTGTAATTTCCATAGGCGAACTTGGAAGAAGAGACTTAGTTAGGCTTTTTCGGTACAAGATTGTTTTGGTAATTTGTCTCCCTGTATTCCAGATGACCCGGTAAATATGAGTGTGTGTTTGTGTTTTTGAGAAAAGTGGTTGGCAAAAAAAAAAAATGGGCTCGCAACCCCCGTCTGCCCTCCAGGAGAGTGGCTGAAGGAGTTTTTATTTTTATGGGGGCGTAGCGAAGGAATCAAAGGGGAAAAAATAGGAAAAATCGCCATGGTTCTTTAGGTGAGACATGGTGCAAGTCAAATGATGATGGCGTCAGACGGACTTGTTTTATTTGTTTCGCCGTCCCCTCCGCCCTATGCATCACATTTCTTTTCTTTTTTCGCATCGCTTCCATAAAGCAGGAGCCCTAAATTGAAGTGAACGTGGAATAGACTACAATAAGATTTGCTCGAAAAACCCCAGTACACGGCGGGCCAGATGTAGCGGGGCTCGTCCGCGCCGTCGTCGGATGAAATAACAAACATATGAATCATGTAGTAACCACAAAAGTGTTATAACAAATCCTAAATATGTGTTATATTTAGATTATTCAAAGAGTAGCCCCCTTTGCCCTTGATGACAGCTTTGTACACTCTTGGCATTCTCTCAACCAGTTATCACCTGGAATGCTTTTCCAACAGTCTAGAAGGAGTTCCCCAGCTACATGATGCTGAGCACTTGCTGGCTTCTTTTCCTTACTCTGCAGTCCAACTCATCCCTATCTACCATCTCAATTGGGTTGGAGGTCGGGTGACTTGTGGAGGCCAGGTCATTTTGATGCACCTACTCCTCATCTCGTTCTTGGGTAATTACACAGCCTGGAGGTGTGTTGGGTCATTGTCCTGTTGAAAAAACAACTGTAGATCGCTCCATGAAACTGGCTGTGGTAGCTCTGCATGGCTCGTTTTAGTTTGCCCTTAAATTCTACATAAGTCACTCGACAGTGTCACTAAGCAAGTACCCCCACAACCATCAAACCTCCCCACTCCGTCATGCTTCACGGTGAGAACCACACACATACCTGCGTCTCAACAAAGACACGGCATTGGAACTAAAAACTGTCCTTTTGGTCTGGACTCATCAGACCAAGGACATATTTCACAACCGGTCTAATATCCATGCTCATGTTCTTGGATCAAGCAAGTCTCTTCTTATATTGGTGTTCCTTAGTAGTGGTTTCTTTGCAAGCAATTAGAGCATGAAGGCTCATTCAATCACAGTTCTCATCTGAACAGTTGATGTTGAGATGTGTCTTGTTACTTGAACTCTGTGAGCATTTATATATTGGGCTGCAATTTCTGAGGGCTGGGTAACTCTAATGAACTTAGTTCCTCTGGCAGAGAGGTTAACTCTGGGTCTTCCTTTCCCTGTGGCGGTCACTCATGAGAGCCGTTTCATCATAGCGCTTGATGGTTTTTGCTACTGCATTGAAAGAAACTTTTAAA
Source organism: Salvelinus sp. IW2-2015 (assembly GCF_002910315.2). Classification (NCBI taxonomy): domain Eukaryota; kingdom Metazoa; phylum Chordata; class Actinopteri; order Salmoniformes; family Salmonidae; genus Salvelinus; species Salvelinus sp. IW2-2015. Next base: position 35,000,592 of record NC_036853.1, on the reverse strand, counting down.
TTCTTGAAATGTTCTGATTGACTGACCTTCATGTCTTAAAGTAAGATGGATTGTCAATTTTCTTTCTCTTTCCTTCTCCCTCTCTCTTTGCCTTATTTGAGGCTGGTCTTGCCTATAATATGGACTTGGTCTTTTAACCAATAAGGCTATCTTACCTGTATACAACCCCTACCTTTGAACAAACAACACTGAATTGGATCAAACGCATTAAGAAGGAAAAGAAATTCGCACAAATGAACTTTTAACAAGGCACACCTGTAATTGAAACATCCAATTCCAGGTGGAACTACCTCATGTCAAGCCCATGGTTGAGAGAATGCAAAGAGTGGTGCAAAGCGTCATCAAGGCAAAGGGTGACTACATTAACAATTATAATTTTAGATTTGTTTAACACTGTTTGTTCCTAATGATTCATATGTGTTATAATCATAGTTTTTGAAGTGCAGACACTAATTAATCTAAGCAATGTAGAAAATAGTAAAAATAAGCAAAAACCCTTGATAGGTAGGCCGTGTCCCAAACTTTTTGGGAGACTGGTACTGTACAAACTTTCCCATGTGTTTACAATAACCCCCCCCCCCCCGCCCCCCCCCCCGCCACCACCCTCCCCCCCCCGCTCACTGAACGACAACAACAGAAAAAACGTTGGAGTAATTTAAGCCCATCATGTTGGCCAACACTGATGAAAAAGCCTTCGAGATAAAATAATCCTCCCTAGTAACAATTTTCCTCACTCGGCAGCCTCAGGCTGATAAAGCCATTGAACAGACAGTGGAAACTGACAGTGGACCAGACGTGGTATGGGCAGATAGCTGACTTGTCGTCTGTTTT
>NC_036853.1:34997390-34999736 GCF_002910315.2 Salvelinus sp. IW2-2015 | reverse complement strand
TGAGTATGGTTCCAATGTGAGGCAGTTGATGATCGTTGCTCTAATGTGGATCATACTTAGTGGGGTCTGTTCTCCACCTGCGTTTGTGGGATATGTGTTGTGTTGGTTGCGCTACAAACTGCACGTTCGTTATATCTTTGTTGTGTTTGTTGAAGGTCACTTTAATAAATAGTTGGAACTTCTATCCACGCTGCGCTCTGTCCGCTCATTATGTATTCGACGAACGGACAAAAGGCGTTTTTAGGCAAGACAGCTCAAATAAGCAGAGGAGAAAGAGACAGTACATCATACTTTAAGACGATGAAGGTCCAGTGAATAAGGAACATTTCTAAGAACTTGAACGTTTCTTCAAGTGCAGCGTCGAAAAAACCATCAAGCGCATGATGAAACTGGCCTCCCGTGAGGACGCCAGAGAATGAAAGACCCAGAGTTACCTTTTCTGCAGAAAATAGTAGTCATTAAGGTTACCAGCCTCAAAAATTGCAGTCCAAATAAATCGCTTCACGAGAGTCAAGTAACAGACACATCTCAACATCAACGTGTTCAGAGGAGCCTGCGTGAAGTAGGCCTTCATTTGGTCAATGATGCTCGCAAAGAAATAACTACAAAGTGACACGCAACGATAAGTTGAAGAGATCTTGCTGGCCAAGGAACACGAGCAATTGACTTATGGACCGGTGGAAAGCTCTTGCGCTTTGATTAACTGACGAGTCCGAATTGAAGATTTTGGATTCCAAACGCGGTGTGTTTTCTGAAATGCGGGGTGTGGTGAGACGGAGTGATCAGCCCAGTCAAAACGTTCGTGCTCTGGCACCGCAATGGTGGAACAAACCCTCACGAGGGCCAGGGTCGAGCGGGAGTCCAATTCTACCACCTTCCGGAACAGGCTGACACCCACCTCTTTAAGAAGGGGAGACCCTGGGGACTAGGGGGGATGAGGAGTAAAAGGTAGAGGCCTTCGTAGAAGCGGGGCGCCCCCCCGTTAAAGAGTAGATGCACTATTGTAAAAAGTGGTTTCCACTGAATCATAAAGGTGAATGCACCAATTTGTAAGTCGCTCTGGATAAGAGGGTCCGCTAAATGACTTAAATGTAAATGTAAATGTAATGATCTCCGCATGTGTTTTTCCCACCGTAAAGCATGGAGGAGGAGGTGTTATGGTGTGGGGGTGCTTTGCTGGTGACACTGTCTGTGCTTTATTTACAATTCAAGCCACACTTAACAAACATGGCTACCACAGCATTCTGMAGCGATACGCCATCCAATCTGATTTGGGYTTAGTCCCACTATCATTTGTTTTTCAACAGGACAATGACCCAACACACCTCCAGGCTGTGTAAGGTCTATTTGACCAAGAAGGAGAGTGATGGAGTGCTGCCTCAAATGACCTGGCCTCCACAATCACCCAACCTCAACCAAATTAAGATGGTTTGGAATGAGTCGGACCGCAGAGTGAAGGAAAAGCAGCCAACAAGTGCTCAGCATATGTGGGAATTATTTTAAGAGTGTTGGAAAAGCATTCCAGGTGAAGCTGGTTGAGAGAATGCCAAGAGTGTGCAAAGCTGTCATCAAGGCAAAGGGTGGCAACTTTGATGAATCTCAAATATAAAATATATTTAGATTTGTTTAACACTTTTTTAGTTACTACATTATTCCATATGTGTTATTTCATAGTTTTCATGACTTCACTATTATTCTATAATGTAGAAAATGGTAAAAATAAAGAAAAACCTTTGAATGAGTAGGTATTCTAAAACTTTTGACCGGTAGTGTACATATATATATATTTATGGATGAGCAATGACTGAGCGGCATAGGCAAGATGCAATAGATGGTATAAAATACAGTATATACATATGGAAGAGTAATGCAAGATATGTTAACATCATTATTAAAGTGGCATTAATAAAGTGACTAGTGATCCATTTGTTAGTGGGCAATGATTTCAAATCTATATGTAGGCAGCAGCCTCTCTGTGTTAGTGATGGCTATTTAACAGTCTGATGGCCTTGAGATAGAAGCTATTTTTCAGTCTCTCAGTCCCAGCTTTGATGCACCTGTACTGACCTCGCCTTCTGGATGATAGCGGTGTGAACAGGCAGTGGCTCGGGTGGTTGATGTCCTTGATGATCTTTTTGGCCTTCCTGTGACATCGGGTGCTGTAGGTGTCCTGAAGGGCAGGTAGTTTGCCCCCGGTGATGCGTTGTGCAGACCGCACCACCCTCTGGAGAGCCCTGCGGTTGTGGGCAGTGCAGTTGCCGCATCTGTAAAAGTTTGTGAGGGTTTTAGGTGACAAGCCAAATTTCTTCAGCCTCCTGAGGTTGAAGAGGCGGTGTTGCGCCTTCT
>NC_036853.1:34986136-34990525 GCF_002910315.2 Salvelinus sp. IW2-2015 | reverse complement strand
CCCCCCCCTTCTATCTTGGGACTGCAAGGCCTGGCACACTTCATAATCATTTTGGTAGCTCATGTTAACCAGTAGTGTGTGCCACGGAAAGCAAAATTAGACTATAAAGAAACACAAACATTTATTTTAGAAACATTTTCTAATGTTTAAGAAAATAAAGATAATACCCAAATATTATCACACAATAACACAAAAACATCACAGAAAGTGAAGTTTGTTAACAAATATTAAACGGGAAATACAAATTWAAATATTTGCATAATAAGRTATAAAAGGACAATAAATCAAATATAAAAAGACAGTAAATCAAATATAAGAAGACAATAAATAACATCAACAAATTGGAAAGCTGCAACAGCTCGACTGAACATTTAGTCCACTTTTTATGGAAAGTTTTCCAGGTGATACCGTCGCCTGGAASTCAAGCCTAACCTAGTCCTGACAGGCAGCGCAGACATAATCCTCCAATGATGGGATGGTTTTCATACAGGACTGGTGGAACCGTCGTGGGCAGCGGTCACAAGAAATCTGAAATTTATGATGAAAAATGTTAATATATTTAAATACTAATATTAAATACATTTTCTTGAATTACAATTATTTCAKTATCAGACAAAGCGGATAATACTACCTCTAGAAATATTACTGCCTATACAAATTCGTACTCGTAAAAATGTGCCTTTAGAAGTGAACAAGCAATTACCCAGTTAGTGTCTTCCTCATTATTGTCCACCTCCCCACAGAAGTGGCACAGTTGGCTCAGGTCATCTAGCAAAACATAATGTCAAGTAGTCTATACATCTTTACATTTATTTTCTGAGCAAACAGGGAACAGGGAACAAGGGAATAGTATAGGTTTCTTGTAACAAAATGATTTAAATACATGTGTTTTAGTGGCCATCTAGTCAGAAGTTGGATCAAAGATAACCTTGAAAGATCCATATAAATGTTTTTTTTTATCTAAAATTATATTAAATTAGAAATTGAACATACCAATGTTTTGGAGGAAAGTGACTGCTATTTCTTCTCTCATGAGGTTAACATCTTTGATCCGTATTTGAAAAGACAATCGACTCCTCCTTCAGTACACATTCAGTAAACTGAATGTTTTCCCCTACAAAATTATGTTACACTTAAGATTATAATTTGCAAGTAGTATACTATAATAATACTATAATACTATAATAAAGTATACTATAATATAATTGATAGTTCTGTTTTGCCTTTAAGTCAGTATACCTTCAGTAGGTTAATTGTACATTACTTATACTCTCATACTTACTGCCAAGGCAAAGACCCCAGAAGAAGTAACATCTTGTTGGCATGGGTGAGGAAGGGTACCACACGCCCATCTGGAGATATTACACTCCTTCTCTCTCAGGAATGATCTGAACATATATGTTAATAAAAGTTTGAAAGGCTTTATTGATTACAGTGTGGAGATGAATAACAGTATAGCATTTCAAAGACTTTATTGATTCCATTAAAAGCAGTTTTTACCTTGTCGGCCCCTGGCATCTATTTATCTTTCTGGACCCCCACCCCCCACCACTGAATCGAGTAACTGAGCCCTCTTTTTGGATGGCAGCTTAACCTTTCATAGACAGACAGACAGACAGACAGACAGACAGACAGACAGACAGACAGACAGACAGACAGACAGACAGACAGACAGACAGACAGACAGACAGACAGACAGACAGACACATGACACACACATACATACACACATATTACACACACATACATACACACATATTACACACACATACATACACACATATTACACACACATACATACACACATATTACATTCACACATATTACAACACATAAATGCACACATATGGCACACACACATTTTACACACACGTGTATGTGTTCACATGTATATTCTGTATTATGTATGTGTTTCTTAGTACTGCCTTAGTGGCTCTTACCGTCACAGTCCAGTGGTTGTGTTCACTGATGATGCCAATAATGTGCTTGTACCTCATTGGATCAATCTGAAATTTAAAAGAGCAAGGATACAGTTGCACGAGTTCAAAATCTGTCAAATATAGCATATAATATTATGATATTATGAGAATAATCCAACCAACCTTACATTTTGATTTCTTGCTCCCCCAAATGCCAGTAATTTCAAAGGTGTCAATGTAGAAAGCTTGCTCGGTTGACTGCCTGTTAGAATTCCGCACCAGATGGAACATGTCGGCATTGATGGTCTGACAGAAAAAAAGAAAGACAATGAAGGTAAATCTGTTACATGGAAAAACAACAATTTAGGTTTTCCTTATAAATACACAGATTAACCACACACATACAGTGTTTACATATACTGTATGTGCAACACAGTCTTACCTCACTTTCCAGCTCCATATTTGGACCAGTTCTGTGGAGATTCTGATAAAAGATTTGATATGGGCCAATTCTAGACAACAGCACATATACACCTTTTCCCCCCCAGGTGATTCATGCTTATTTTAGGGAAGACAACCTCCTTGTCATCTTCCAAGTCCGTGCTTTTCCCTTCGAGATCTCGAATCGTATATGGCCGAGATAGTTGGGATCTAGTTTGCCCCCTTTCCTCTGCACTCATGTTGACTTATATAGTTGAACTTTATTTTTCGCCCAGTACAATTTTTTATTTTTATTATTGTTATTATTATTTTATTATTACTACTGTACCTACCTTCTTAAAAACTAAAACAGAAAACGTTTTTTTTTTAATGTAGGAAAAGCCATAAGAGGGAAAAGCACGATGGGACGGGGGATTGAGGGATGGGTAGAGAGAACAGTAGAGGGCTCTGAAAACTATTATTGCTGAAATAACCACTTCCTTTTGTGGCTAGAGTCTAATACATCCTGTAGCACACATCAGAGGGCATGATAGGTCACCAAAAATGATTCAGAAGTGTGCCAGGACTTGCAGTTGAGCCTATCAGACACTGTGGGAACGACGTTTGGGCCTATCAGCTGCTGTGGAACGACGTTTGGGCCTATCAGCTGCTGTGGAACGACGTTTGGGCCTATCAGCTACTGTGGAACGAACGTTATTGGTGCCTATCAGCTGCTGTGGAACGACGTTTGGGCCTATCAGCTGCTGTGGGGAACGACGTTTTGGGGCTATCAGCTGCGTGGAACGACGTTTGGGCCTATCAAGCCCTGCAGTGGAACGACGTTTGGGCCTATCAGCTGCTGTTCGCGCCTCTGTTGTTTGTTCCTCGATATTGCTGCTACCCTATTTCTCTGTTTGGTGGTAGGTTGCTTTTGTTTTTCCCAGGTTTTTTTTCTATGAGACTGCAAACTCAAAACCTATTATCTCTGCACTCCTCTTCTCTTTGTGCATGCCAACGCCGCTGCGGCCATGCATATGGTAAACATAGGGTTTGCAGGTGTCTCTCAAAGCAAAGGAAGGCTTTAGTGCTAATGAACAGAAAGAGAGGAGAGAGGAAGATGGAGCAAGAGAATAGCGAGGAGACAGACAGAGAGAAGTAGAGAGAAAGGAGAAAGAAAAGGCTGCCGGGGAATGGGGGAGAGTTTGTTTTGTGTTCTACGGATGAAGATTACAGGTTGCATGCCAGCTCTCTGGAAGCACTAAACATATGCAGCGGATACAAAGCACTCAGATGGGTAAAGGACAAAGAAGCAAGTCTTTAAACAAAAAACATCAGAGCTCAGTCTGACAAGGCACAGGAAGATGCAGGTGGTCCATGGACCACAACCAGAAGTCAAAGTCTTCGATGGAGTCGAGCCTCTCTAGAGAATGAAGTGAGTCTCAAGACACAACACACACACACACTCACGCACCCACGCGCACATACGGATGCAGGCTTAACTTGAGCGATCCTGCAGCCTCCTCCCAGTTTTTTTGAACTGTTTTTGTCGGTGTTGTGCCCCCCTGCCAGATATCCCCCCCTTCGCGTAAACGCGCACGCACTCAATTCTTCATTGCTGCGACTTGCTTGCTAGTTGAGATTTCTGATCACGTTAGGCTGCGTTTCATTTAATTTTTTACGTCGGTTTGATCGCGGGAGGCACTAAATAAGTCTGCAGTTTCGGTTTGGCTATTTGTTTTAAGTGTATTAGTCTATAAATACATCGTCTTTGCCAAAATTCGCGACCTCTCTCCCATGTCTTATTCGACTAGTAGTTGTTCTGAAATGTTTATTGCTTGCCTACCATTTTACTCCCTCCTCTAGTTTTAATATAACACACATACATGAATTATTCATTTCGGTTTGCCTATCCTGAAGTTTGTTCTATAGAAAGTATTTGACTCTGATATGTGCCACAGAAAGTATTGACTCCAGCCACAAAAATTAAGGAAATAGCAAGGGGGGGAGGATTTCGGCAAGGGCTATTCTCTTACCTGCTTGGAATCGCACC
>NC_036853.1:34946892-34986111 GCF_002910315.2 Salvelinus sp. IW2-2015 | reverse complement strand
CAAATTAAGGAAATAAAGGGGGGAGGATGTTCGGCAAGGCTATTCTCCCTTGCTGGATCCCCGCCCCCCCCTCTCTGGGAACGTCGTTCCACAGCAGCTGATAGGCCCAAACGTCGTTCCACAGCAGCTGATAGGCCCAAACGTCGTTCCACAGTGTCTGATAGGCTCAAACGTTGTTCCACAGTGCCTGATAGGCTGATAGGAGGCTGTTTCCTGCCCAGATGAGGGGGCTGGGAGCCTGTGCAGGTTGTGTATGGTGTGCAGAATGGGGGGGGGAGTATTTTCAGACAAAGGCACTGGTTTGTTGCATGCCTGTAGCCTACTGCTAATGAGGCCTCCGGCTACATGTATGGCTGTGAAGGAAGGAGAGAGGGCAGAGGAGAGAGGAGGTTTTAGCAGAGAGGTGGGGAGAGGAGAGCACTTCTAACTACCTTCAGAGAATGATGTGGCAAGGTAGGAAAGAGAGAGGGGGAGAGGGGGAGAAGGAAGGTGTGTGCATCCGCGCATGCATGCGTGTGTCTTGTATGTTGTATGTTGGTGCGTGTGTGCACAACACTATCTTCCTCTCTCTCCTCCCCYCAAAGCCGGTTACACATGTAGTTTCTGTTTTTATATTTAAATCTACAAATCCAATCCTCTGGCCCTGTTCGGAATCAGCCTGCAGGTACAATTCAAATTCAAAAAATTATATTCCTAATCTCATGAATTCTATTCTGTTCTCTCTGCGGAGGGTTCGTGTGACGGTTTTTACTGCAGCGTGACTTGGTTGGTCTCTCTGGGGCACTGAGCACGTAGGCTGAGCGAAGGCAAATCAAGGAAAACCCTCGCTCACTGCAAGAGTGCTGCGTTAAATGTTATTCTCTGTCTGTAACAAATGAGTTTTAAAGATAACGCTACAACCTGGCTCATAGCTCGTAACAAGAAAGGGGGACCGCGCATGACTTGAACGTGAAAAGGAATAAATGTATTCAACTAAATAATAACACATTTTGGAAAAAATGACATGAGCTGTGGACATCGGTAGGATCAGTAGTGTATGGAGTGTGTGGATGAGTGGAGAGGGTGTTGTACGGTGAGAACAGACCTGACGACCCTCCCAGCTATGCCAACTGGCCTCCTGCAACAAGCAGACTATCAAACAGGAGATCCCAGCAGACAGAGTTGGTTTCCACAACAAACCTGAAACAAAAACAAAACAGAAACACCCAAAGCACACACACACAAAAAAAAATGCCTCATTACTAAACATTAGGGACCTAATCATTAGATTAGGTCCCGTGTGGCTCAGTTTCTATGGCGCATGCAACGCCAGGGTCGTGGGTTCCATTCACACGGGGGACTAGTATGAAAATGTATGAACTCACTACTGTAAGTCACTCTGGATATGAGCATCTTCTAAATGACTAAAAGGTCAACAAAGAAACACCCGCCTATACCCCCTGCTCCTCCTTCTCCCACCTCAGCAACCTCGGGATGCCAAGGAGCACTTTAAGAGGGAGAGAACGAGAGACAGAACCGGGAAAGCAAGAAGGAGACGGGAGCTCTATTCTTATACAATCATTAGGCTAAACAACACAATGACCTTGGCTTGGAGCCCTTGTTAAGGACATCGACAAAGCAATGCAGCACAGTAACAATAAAACAACAGAAATTCCGCTCAAGTCTATACGCTATTAGCATAGCAGAGACTAATGCAGTAGAAACATGTCCATAAGCCAGGCTTTGGATATAATGTGTGGGCGTCAACTGCTCCTCTCTTCTCCTCCTTATCCCCTCCTTTTCACTCTTCGGTTCCCTTCTCTCTTCTTTTCTCTCTCTTCCTTTTCTCTCTCGCCCAAATAGTCTTCCAGTTTTGTTTTGCACATGGTAACTGGCATCGAACTTCAACTGTGAAGTCTGTGTCTCTTTGTCTCCTTTCCCGTCTCATCTCTCCATCAAACGGAGAAGAGTGCCAAAAGGAGGAAGAGAGGAGTAAGACAGTGTGCTGATTTGGTGTTTCTGCAGCGATTTGAGAAAAATGTAAAAGGGAATCGATTCATTATAGTCAGATAACCTTTCAACTGGGCCAGTTTATTCCCGCAGTAAGTGTTTCCTTTAAAAAGCTTATTCACCGAGAATCGTTCCTTGGCGGGTTTAAAATATGCATCAGCACACCAGTCTGATGTCAAGGCATAATAAGGAGTTTTACCGCGTCGTGTGTCCCAGTAATGACTGCTTAATACAGAAGCACACATCTCCATATACCTCTCTCTCTCGCAGACACATCTCATATCACTCTTTCTTCCCCTCTTCCGTTTAATGCCGCTTTTGATTGAAGACTCTGACGAGTAGCTGATCGTTTCCACCTTTCGCACATTTGCAAATCATTCTCTCAGTTGTGATGAGGAAGATAGATGCTTCTCATCTCTTTTCGACGTGCCTGTTACATTATTGTCTGCGTGCCTGCAACGAGATATGATTACTTTTAATGCGGACACAATGACACACTCCTATCCCACTCCAGTTGTGATGCCATCTGCTTCTGGGAACTGTGGGAGTACTGGAGGGAGTAGGGTCAGTAGAACAAATAAAGAAAACCAATCAACCTAAGGAGTGTAAACAAACCACAGATAATCACAATTAAACCCCCATGTAGATACCACTGCTCCTCTGAGGATTGTGACATCAACCAAGGGAGGAAGAGGAGGATCGGAAGGAGGAAAAGAAGATGAGTTTGAAGATGAATTTTTATAGTGCACAGGGCTGCTGTCCAGAAGTTTGTCCACCACTGTGGACAAGAGTAGGGTGTAAAGATCACCTGTATAGTAAAAGCATTGCATATCATTGTATTTGCAGGTCCGAGAAATAGCCTATTGGAAAAATGTCATGTAATTCTACGTCATTTTACATATTAGCAGAATTCATTTTAATAGCACACAAATGACCAAAATTACAGCCTAAGAATGGACAGAGAGATAGGCATACAGTSGGAAAGCGAGGAAGAGGAGGTTCGGAAGGAGGAAAAGAAGATGAGGGAAAGCGAAGTCTTCATTTAAACTCCCCGCTTTAATCCGATTCCGAGCAGGATGTTTCCGATGTAGCTGTGTGATTAAGGCTAGCAAAGCAGAGCAGCAGACCTAGCTGGATCAGTGCCTTGGCCCTGTCGAAAATCCTATCGCTCATCCCCATGAGCAAGGACAATGATTTCTACCCCCCAGTGGAGCAGAGAGAGAGAGGACCCTGGGATATAGAGCAGAGCTGAAGGGCATTTCCATCGAAAAGGAACCATTAGCATCAGTTCAGAGGAACATGTCAAATTGGGTGTCAAACGAAAGCTAGTCTATATGTTTGGGGAATGAAGGCATAGATACATTATTCAACCATTTTCCATCTAAAACATTTTTTTGAAGTAAATACTTTGCTTTTTGGATAAACAGATGGAAAAGGGGTCTTAGAAAACATCTACCAGAAAAAGTCTTAAAAGGTGTCAGAAATGTATCAAAAAACTAATTTGTTGACGTTAAACCCCTGCCAACTAATACCAACACATGGGGAAGTTGTTTATCTTCTGTACGTTTAAGAAATATTGCCTTGTAATTCCGTTACCAAAAAACCCACATATCTTTAAGATATTTTAGAATTTCTCTCCCTCATGGGGAGGGAGGATAATGAGAGTTTACAGAAGAAGAAAGTAATAGTAGACCTACCAATTAGTTAGTCAGAGGCGTCATGCACATAGAGGACAAAGAGGAATGTGACCCCTCAGATTTGTCCTCCGGACCACCCTGCAGCCATCCCCATGTACTTTGTGCTCCCTCAGATTTTTGGGTGCATGACGCCCCTGGTTATAGTGATTTTACTTATATCAATTTTGTTTATGAATTATTAAGTGATTAAAACTCGTAATTCCATTACCAAATTTGTAAYGAAATTACCCCAAAATCTGTAATGGAATTACTGCAACTGAATTTGCTACAATGGGAAATCGTAATAGTTACAAACTACAGTTGGGTCACATGCTACTGTCCTCCCTTCCACTGGCATACTGTTATGTTCAGCTCATAACTATTTTCTTTTGTCTTTCTGTTGACTGGTGGTCAAACCGAGTCTAGACAACCCCTCACTCTCTCTTTCACTCTCTGCCTCTGTTTCTCACTCTCTAGTCACCTCTCCCTGCTCTTACTGACACCTACCACTCTCTTTCCATTTACTGTAACCAGCATCCTCACCCACCGAGCACCGACAGACACCGGCCGTCCATGGACTTTGAAAAGTAGTTGGAATTTGTTCAGTCCTTCCTGGCTTTGATGTTTACGGCCACAGACTGACTGGACTGGACCAAATCTGAACCTTTTATAGACAAGTTTCACAAGTTTGGATATCACAGTATAGTACAGTACAGTACAGTACCGTTAGTAGAGCACAGAGTACAGTACAATACAGTACAATACAGTACAGTACTGAGTACAGTACACTACAGCACAGTACTGTACAGTCAGAACATTACATTACAATACAGTACAGTACAGCACAGTACTGTACAGTGAGTAAAGCACAGTAGAATACGGTCCAAATCAACCGTAAGTCGGCTCCTCTCCTTGTTCGGGCGGCGTTCAGCGGTCGACGTCACCGGTCTTCTAGCCATCGCCGCTCCACTTTTCATTGTTCCATGTGTTTTGTCTTGTTTCCCCGCACTCCTGGTTTACATTCCCTAATCACACTACATATATATTCCCTCTGTTCCCCCCATGTCTTTGTGTGGAATTTTGTTACGTGTTTTGTGTGACGCTCCAGGCTGGTTTTTCCCCGGGTACCGTGTTTAACCCGAAGTATGTTTAGTTGTTAAACCTTTTCATCACCGTGACTGTTGTTGCGCTTTTCACTTTTGCCTTTGGCTGGAGGTTTGATTGACGCAGTTGCATCCGTCTGTTGTTGTTTCTGCCAAATAAAGTGTGYGCCTGATCACAACTCTCTGCTCTCCTGCACCTGACTTCTACACCAGTAGCGCACAACCTGACAGGTAGAGTATGGTACAGTACAGTATATGGCTCTGTACTCTACTGTACAGAACTATACTCTGCTTTAGTGCAGCAGATATTTAACTGAGTATTTGGAAAACATGGTTGCATAAAAACCTGAGTTTGCATCTGTACAGTTCTTCCACTAAATTATTTTTTGTACATTTTTCAGTGGAAATTGTTAAAAGTAGTCTATACATTTATATATGGTTTGATACACTTTGAAATCAATGGTTTTGATTTGGCATACATTTTTAAGTGAGTCAGAGCGTAATTCCGTTACCGCAAAATTGCCATGAACTAGAACTCCCTGGGTGCATCCAAAATGACACTCTATTTCTTAGACAGTGCACTACTTTTGACCAGAGCAAAAGTAGTATTTAGATAATAGAGTGCGATTTCAGCAGGGCCGGTGTTACGGACGGGTCTTAGAGGGCCTGACCCGTCCTACCGTACCTCCTGCCCGTCCAAATAAAATATTGAAATATTGATCATTTATTTGACCGAGACACGCACTGACAGAAAGACACATCGATCTCATATAAAGCATTTGAGTGAGCAAAACAACACCCCTCTGTCTCAGTATGTGTAGACCATGTATCTGATGCTGTCTGGACAAAAAGACTATGGCAYGTCGTACTATTTCTGGCCAGACAGCATCAGATACATGGGCTACATGTATTAAGACAGAGGGGCGCTGTTTCGCTCGCTAGGATGCTTTCTCCGGTGAGAGAGGAAGAAGCGAAGCGAGAGGGCTCACTCTCCCAAAATATGTCCAGAATAAGCCCAATGAATTTCTCTGGGCTTAATATGCAGACCTAAGCATGTTSCCTGCCTTCCCGCCTTTGGGACAACRACTCCCATTGTTATAGCGGAGACATGAGCATCTTGTCATTATTTACCGATCTCTGGTTTCAGCCACTTGCGAATTGGAAAGGAATGTTGGCAGGTACACAATGCACTGATGCTGGCTTCCCCTAAATTAAATTGATGTTTTGCCATAATTATATAATTACTCCTGTCTAAATAAAATCATTCAAAATACTTCACCAGAAAGCATGACTTAGCCACAGAGGATCATTAGCTAAATAAATCACAAGTTCGTAGACCTATATCTATTTGGGCAGCGTGCGTGGCAATAGGCCTAGCTGATAATTGAGTTGCGGCTGTCAGTGAAAAGCATCTAAAATATGTGTGAATTTAATGTGTCTTGAGTATAATAAAAAGTGTTGAGACAAGGGGCCTCCCGAGTGGCGCAGCAGCCAGCAGTGCCTCTCTGGGTCCATCTTGAGGCGTCACTACAGACCCGGGTTCGATCCCAGGCTGTGTTACAACCTGTCGTGACCGGGAGGCCAATAGGGCGGCGCACAATTGGCCCAGCGCCGTCTGGGTTAGGGGAGGGTTTGGCTGTTAAATAAACCCTCCCTGAATACTTGAAAATAAAAAGTGACCTTCCTCTATACCCAAAATAATATTTAAAACATAAAGTGGATAGCAGAGAACATGCCTATCTTTAACCATCACTTCTTGGACAGACCAGAGCCTTAGATATGCAGTTTTAGAAACGGCAGGAATTTTTATAGTGCACAGGGCTGCTGTCCAGAAGTTTGTCCACCACTGTGGACAAGAGTAGGGTGTAAAGATCACCTGTATAGTAAAAGCATTGCATTAATCTATCATCGTATTTGCAGGTCCGAGAAATAGCCTTTTGTAAAAATGTCATGTAATTCTACGTCATTTTACATATTAGCAGAATTCATTTTAATAGCACACAAATTACCAAAATTACAGGCTAAGAATGGACAGAGAGATAGGCATATGTGTTCTTCTTATCATATTTCTCCAATGCCAAATCAGTGTGTTTGTTTGCAACAAAACTATGCCKGTTTGCAAATAATTTAATCTGGAATCATTCGGAATCTGAGCATTGTCATTTCTAGAGTTAGGCCTACCTTTCCACCCGACTGTTAGGCCTACCAACGCAGATTTTTTAAACTTTAACTACTAGCTACTCTTCTTCCATGGCTTAACCCAACAAAGGAAGGTGACAAGTGTTTCTCTAAAAGCTGACTGTGTTTAAACAGCTTCTATTGTACAGAAAGTGAATAGCTTAATCAATTGATAGTGACAGAATAAGATTACTTCCCAAGCAAGGTCTAAAATGTTTCTATAAAAGATAGCTCAGCCTCTGAATGTCAAAGAAACTAAACAATGATATCCCCATATGCATCGGAGTCACGTCATTCCCAAGTATTTTCCAGCTTGTTTATAGCATAAAGCATTGCGGACCGTAGCGCTGTTATAGTTCACTTTATTTAATCGGATCTGTTTTATTTTCTTCAAAATCTTAAAGGGAAATTTCACCCTGACTCTGCCACGGCATATAGTCATTACTATATTAACAACATTACGTTTTTGTCATAAACATCAAAATGATTTAAATCACAAGCTAGAACTAGCACATTTTCATTTCACTGGTAGAATCGGGAAGTTTCGACTTCCTGTATATTCGGCTGCTCATAGCGAACCACAAAGCCTGGCATTCACAGCGAATGCAGATACCGCCCCACTAGGTAGATGGGGCGTGCCCACATACTTGGATGATGATTGTTTACCTTGAACCACCAACACGGTTATCTCAGAACTTCTCTAGGCAAGATTGTTTTGAAAACGTTTGTTTTTCACTAACATCTGTTATCATGCCCATGTGATGTTCTTTGTCTGGCTGTGCTAATTTCAAACAAGAGTTTTACCCCGATGCTGCCAGTGGTTTGCGGCTATCAAGAATGATGCTTACGGTGACCAAAGATTATTAAAGGGATTTTCAGGCTGAACTGATGGGGAATCCATTTCGACAACAGCTGAGAAGTGATGCGTTACCATAGTTGTTTTCCTTCACAACAAACCTGAAGATTCTCATTTAGAGGTAACATAACGTTAGCTAGCGTATTAGGCCTAGGTAAGTTGCAATCCTGTATTGAACTCTGAAAGCCATCAGACTGTCAATCAATTTAGCTTATGCCATGGTAGTCACTGCTACACTGGTACTTTCAGCAGAGTAAACAKGTTTGTTTATTCGTTTTATCTTTGACTAGAGTTAGCTAAATAATAGTAGCTACATTTGGTAGCTATCTATTCCGCCCTTGTCTGGAAACACTCCGTTACTAAAAATAGAATTGTCGATCTAAATAACTAGCTCTCTGTTTGTGTGTTGGTAGCAATGATGAATGTGCATAAATCATCTATGGTTGGTTAGTTGGTTCTCAACTGCCAATTTAGTGATGCTAGCTAGCTAGCTGACAGGAAGCTAACAATATTGAAATGTCTATGTTAGGTGTGCTAAGCTAGCCAGCATAATGGAGATCAATATAATTAGTGTTGTGGTTGAATTGTGAATTTTTGTGTGTTTTGTTGTAGGTGGTACAGRATCTCTAGCTCCGCACAAGGTGATGGCTAAGATAGCTCAATTTATAGTAAGCATGGCATTAACATGAATTGGGTATTGTTTGTATGGGTTTGTGTTATGAGGTTACAGGTGGTATGATGTACCTTCCAGATACATTTGGTCTACCTCTTTTCTCTTTGTAAAACTCAGGTTATCTGGAGTCTTTCCACAGTGCCCTGATGAAAAGTATCCCAAAGCGGCGGCATTTTGGGTACACGTTTGGGTACACGAGCATGAGGGAGGGGACTACACCTTATGGAACAAGATTGTGGGACAAAAACCAGCAAGGCGCACTGAAAGGTATAAAATCAGGACTACAACAATAATGACACAACCACCCTTTCTTCTCTCTGCAGATTCACAAAACACAATACAAAGACATGTCTACAAATATCCCCTGCCAACGGCTACTATTGACAAGCATGATCTGTCAAAGTCAATGGGCTGGGGGAGGTTTACAGGTATGTCTTTGAGACGAAAAGGGGGTTTTGGTTGTGCACGGTTGTGCTTAGAGTTGTGCTGACCCCAATTAGTCCACTGGTCGATTGCTTGGTCGATACGCTGTTKGWCMAACAATACATATTTTTAGTCGAGCAGTAGCAAATACATATACAGTACCAGTCAAAAGTGTGGACACAYCTGCTCATTCAAGGGTTTTTCTTTATTTTTTACTGTTTTTTACATTGTGGAATAATAGTGAAGACATCAAAACTATGAAATAACACATATGGAATCATGTAGGAACCAAAAAAGTGTTAAACAAATCAAAATCTATTTTAGATTTTAGATTCTTCAAAGTAGCCACCCTTTGCTTTGATGACAGCTTTGCACACTCTTGGCATTCTCTCAACCAGCTTCACCGGGAATGCTTTTCCAACACTCTTGAAGGAGATCCCACATATGCTGAGCACTTGTTGGCTGCTTTTCCTTCACTCTGCGGTCCAACTCATCCCAGACCATCTCAATTGGGTTGAGGTTGGGGGATTGTTGAGGCCAGGTCATCTGATGCAGCACTCCATCACTCTCCTTCTTGGTCAAATAGCCATAACATAGCCTATAGGTGTTTTGGGTCATTGTCCTGTTGAAAAACAAATGATAGTCCCACTAAGTGCAAACCAGATGAGATGGCGCATTGCTGCAGAATGCTGTGGTAGCTATGTTTGTGTCTTGAATTCTAAATAAATCACTGACASTGTCACCAGCAAAGCACCCCCACACCATCACACCTCCTCCTCCTCCATACTTCACGGTGGGAACCACATATGCGGAGACCATCCGTTTACCTACTCTACATTTCACAAAGACATGGCGATTGGAACCAAAAATCTCAAATTTGGACTCATCAGACCAAAGGACAGATTTCCACCAGTCTAATGTCCATTGCTTGTGTTTCTTGCCCCAAGCAAGTCTCTTCTTATTATTGGTGTCCTTTGCAGGGTGGTTTCTTTGCAGCAATTCGACTATGAAGGCCTGATTCACGCAGTCTCCTCTGAACAGTTGATGTTGAGATATGTCTGTTACTTGAACTCTGTGAAGCATTTATTTGGGCTGCAATTTCCGAGGCTGGTAACTCCAATGAACATGGAAGACTCTGAGTCTTCCCTTCATGTGACGCTCCTCACGAGAGCCAGTTTCATCGTAGATGTTACGAATCCCTTTGGCCCGACAATCTAGGGGGGATGGTTAATGGACCCGTAACACAACTCATGCAAATTATTATAGTGACAACGTAACAGTGAGAAACAAAAATAACCACAGACAACTAAATTACTACCGTCAAACACTCAAGGTTTATTTAAAAACACACGGTAATGGGGGGAGCAGGAAAAGGGCTGAGCGGGACCCAAGGAATGAAAGAATAATCCAAAAACACCCCTAAGCTAGACTAGCCATTTCACAAACAGCTACTAACTAACCAAAAGAGATTGAGCTGGGAGAAAAACAACTGACAGGGGTTTTAAACCAAGGGAAAGGGACTGTGATTGGGTAAGGGAAAAGGAGAGGTGTCTTCCGATTAGCGACTGATGATGACTGATGATGATTATTGTCACCTGTGAGTAGGGGAGAAGGAGAAAAGAAATACACAGGATACACACAGAACACTTGTATCCGTAACACTCCCACCCTTAAAAGAGCAACCCTAGGGGGATTGCGAACACAGTATTTACAAAACATACAAACATCATAATCTCCACACTCGAGACAAAGCATCTGCCAACACATTCTCAGAACCTTTTTTTATGCTTTATCTCCAAATTATAATTCTGTACAATAAGGCCCAACGCATTAGGCGCTGGTTCTGATTGTACATGCGGTGGAGAAACACTAAGGGGTTGTGGTCCGTATATACAATCACTGGCAGGGCACTGGAACCAATGTACACCTCAAAGTGCTGCAGAGCCAACAACAAAGCAAGAGCTTCCTGTTCTATTGTGGCATAGTTTGTTGACATTTATTAAACTTCCGAGAAAAATAACACACTGGATGATCCACTCCACTCTTGTCCTGCTGCATAGAACAGCACCAGCACCTCTGGCACTAGCATCTACCTCAAGTGAACGATTTTTCAAAATCCGGAGCAGCAAGTACAGGGGTATTACACAAGAGGGCTTTCGCAGATTCAAAAGCTATTTTACAATCCGGAGACCACACAAATGATTTAGCCGGACTGAGCAAATCGGTCAATGGATAACTACCGCAGAGAAATTTTGACAGAAACTACGGTAGTAGCCAACCATCCCTAAAAAGCGGCGTAGCTGTCGTGTCGGTGGTAGGTGCGGGAAATGCAGTTATAGCCAAGACCTTGGCATCAACAGGGCGCACCTGTCCATGGCCGACCTCTTTGCCAAGATAAGTAACAGTAGCTTTTCCAAACTCGCACTTTGCCAAGTTCAGGGTTAGCGAACAGCTGCCAACCGTTCACATACTACCCTGAGAGAGTCAACATGATCTGACCACTCAGACGAATAAATCACCAGATCATCAAGATAAGCACTACAGTTGGTACTCCAGCTAATACGGAGTTAACCAGTCGTTGGAAAGTGGCTGGTGCATTCGCATCCCAAAGCCATGACTGAGTACTGTAGGAAGTTGTCTGGGGTTACAAAGGCAGAAATCTCCAAAGCACATGAAGTTAACGGAACCTGCCAGTAACCTTTTAAGAGGTCCAACTTAGTAACATACTTAGCAGCTCCAATAGTGTCGATACAGTCGTCCAGTCTGGGTAACGGGAACGAATCTGGCATGGTGACAGAATTAACCTTTCGATAATCCGTACATAACCTGGACGTACCATCAGGTTTAGGAACCAGAATGCAAGGAGAACTCCAAGGGCTTGAACTTGGCGTAGCCAGGTCATTCTCCAACAAATATGTCACTTCATCCCTCATTATCTTCCTTTTGGAAGCGTTGATACGATAGGGGTGTTGCTTGATAGGTGTAGCATTTCCAACATTAATGTCATGTTCCAACACGTTTGTGCGAGTAGGAACGTCATTAAAGAGACATGGAAAACTGTGTAGTAGCCTCACAACATCGTCGGCCTGTCCGTCCGTTAATGAACCAGACCTGACTGGATAGACAACAGCATTTCTGAGTTGGGCAATCTAACGCACTGCTGCTGAGTATTGCGCAACTCTAATCCATCTCCCTCAACATTATCAATATGACAGTCCACTATCATAGCAGTAGAAGCAGCGGAGATAGCCGTACCTTCCTCTGTTTTTGAACTATCCACTTGGGTGATGGGTCGGTGTTGGTATGCTTTTAACATGTAATGTGGCACACACGAGATTGGCGTTTTCTATCAGGCGTTGAAGCACATAATCAGTTTCACTTAATTTCTTCTCAATGAAATAAGGACCAGAGAAACGAGCTGACAGTGAAGATCCTGGAACAGGCAATAACACCAGTACTTGGTCACCTGGCTGTAATGGACGAGAAACAGCCTCTTTATCAGTGTCTTTTCATGCTCCTTTGGGAGAAGACAGAGCTTCCTTTGCAAGAGCACAGGCTTGGTGTAGGCGCTCCCGAAAGCGACTAACGTAGTCCAACACATTTTCATCTCCTGTACACAACTCTTGGGACAAAAACGTTCTTAAGAACTTTCATTGGTCCTCTCACTGTGTACCAACACTAGTTCAGCCGGGCTGAAACCTAGGGACTCCTGTACAGTTCACGAGCAGCAAACAAAACTAGAGGAACTCCCTCATCCCAATCTTTCTCAGATTCCAAACAATATTTACGTAGCATAGACTTCAATCTGATGCCAACGTTCAAGCGCACCCTGAGACTCTGGGTGAAGGCGCTTGACACACGTGCGTAATTGACAAGGATTTTAACACCTGCTTGAAAAGCTTGGACAGGAAATTGGTACCTTGATCACTTTGTACCACCTTAGGTAATCCGAATGTCGTGAAGAATTTAATTAAGGCTTTACTCACTACCGGGGCTGTAATCCTTCGCAGAGGAATGGCCGGGGTATCTTGTTGCCATACACATAATTGTCAACAGAAACTGGTTACCCGATTTTGTCTTCGGTAACGGTCCAACACAATCAACCACCACATGTCGAATGGTTCACCTATGACAGGTATTGGACAAAGAGGAGCGGGAGGAATAACCTGATTTGGTTTTCCTGTTATCTGACATGTGTGGCATGTACGACAGTACTGAGCCACATCTTGTTTTAAACCTGGCCAAAAGAAATGGCGAAGAATCCGATCATAAGTTTTTGTGATTCCTAAAGAACCAGACCATGGTGATCATGAGCAAGGATAACCACATTTTGTCGAAAGGCTGTAGGAATCACTATTTGGTAAACAGCATTCCAATCCTGCCCGCGTCATCATGGATGTCCATTTACGCATGAGGAGATTACCATCAATGAAGTAAGCCACGTTTTTCTTCTCTTACCTCTTCCAATGAGACAACACTAGAAAAACATTTAGCAAGCTTGGTGTCAACCTTTTGGTTAGCAACCAGCTGCTCACGAGTGACTGGTAACATGTATTGCATCAGCAATAAGTTCAACATTCTTCGCTTCTTTCCTGGGCTGTTTTTCAGAGGTGATCAGCTTCCCAGAGGTAGCGCACAACCCATCCTCTTGATCATCCTCTTTGAACAGAACAGTGTTCGACAAATCTATCACGTCACTCTCTTGTCGTGCCTGAGCACGGAGTGACAGCACAAGCAGGGAACACATGTGGATAACTCTGTGCCAGCTCATTGGAGAGAGAGTGGTTCACTTTTATCATACTTCCAATACGGGTACTACCTTTCCTCCGGCAATATCGTTATCCCATTATAAAGGTCACACCTTTTACTGGCAACATCGGAGCGTACCCCCACTCTGAATATTCCACTGATTAACTCAGAGTGTACTTTTCACAAAGTGCAATGGCACTGGGACAAAACCCATTTCTATACCTGAACTAAACAACTGGAACCACAGTATGTATCGTCGGATAAGGGCACACATCAGACAATATAAAACGACTGCGCCGCACAGTATCTCTAAGGATTTTAACCGGACGCTGAGACACTCGTTCGTCATTCGCTAGGACACAAACCCCTCGAAATGAACGGTTCATAACTACGGTCGGGAACGTGGGTCTTTCAAAATACATTTACCTTAGGCACCTGTTTCGTTTCAGACCTCACAACCGTACGAATTAGACAACACCTGTTGGTGGCTTGGCACGAAGAGGCATCCTTGTTTACGTGTTTAGCAGGAAGCAATCATTAATCATATGTCCCACCTTATGACAATAGAAACAGGGACGCTCATTTTTCTGGCGTGCCTTGATATACTGCTGGCCGAACTAGGGCTATAAGTAGGCAATTCTGTAACTCTACTCTCAGTATGAGCCGAAAACACACTCTTGTGCGTCAACACAAACTCGTCTGCCAACACAGACGCTTCTGACAGGGAGGCTACTTTCGTTTCGTTTAGGTACACTACAATGCGTTCAGGTAAGCAATTTTTAAACTCTTCCAACAAAATTAACTCCCGGAGAGAGTTAAAATCAGTTTACCTTGCTAGCAGCATGCCATTTATCAAACAGATTTCACCTTCTCTCTAGCAATTCCACATAAGTCTTACTAGAAGACTTCTTATGAGACCTAAATCTCTGTCGGTATGCCTCAGGCACAAGCTCATAGGCGCGAAGAACAGTAGCTTTGACCACTTCATTAATTTAAACTGTCTTCAAGAGGTAGCGCTGACAAAACCTCTTGGGCTTTACCAGTTAATTTACACTGAAGTAATAGGCACCTACCTCCTTTAGGCCATTTCAAGGCTACGGCTATACGTTCAAATACACAAAAATAGGAGCAACCTCTGACTCTCTGAACAAAGGTACCAAGGCAATCTGCCTACTAATGTCAAAAGTGGTGGGAGCTCTAGTTGGTGAGGGAAGGCTCACTAACAGTCACTGCAGGAACGAAGGCTAGCCTCGCTGTCTTCTGCCTCCAGTTCATCTGGCGCATTTTTAACTCCATCTGCCGCTGTTCCGTTCTTTTTCTGCCTCAATTTTACACATCTCCAACTGGAGAGTCTCTCGCCTAATTGGGCTCTCTCTTCCGCCTCCAGTTGGAAACTGTATGACCGGACATCCCTCCTGGTATCACCGGTTGACTGTGGGGAGAGTGGATCAAAACGGGGCAATGTGGCTGGAGCTTAGCCTCGCCCTCAGACACCACTGGGCTTAGAGGAGCAGCAACATCCCCTACAGGGGTAGTAGGCTCAGGCAGCGGTAATACAAGCACCTGTTCTTCCAACAAAACCATTCAACACTAATTGTTTAACCTCCGCTTTAACTACATTCTGTGGAATCAATACTGAATAATGGTCAGCCAAGGTCATTAAATCCAACTCTACGACACCTATCAAAAACCTCCACGAGGGTTATCCAAAAGGACTTCAAATCAAATGTACCATTTTTAAATACTACACAGAGCCAACAAATAGCAAACACTAATTATACTTTAGCTATAACGTTAACACTGAACTAGACCACTAAAACAATCTGCACAAGCGTATGGGTGTCAGTAATGACAGATCCCGGATGAGCCCCCACTTATGTTACGAATCCTTTGGCCCGACAATCTAGGGGGATGGTAATGGGACCCGTACACAACTCATGCAAATTATTATAGTGACAACGTAACAGTGAGAACAAAAATAACCAGACAACTAAATTACTACGTCAAACACTCAAGGTTTATTTAAAAACACACGGTAAGGGGGGAGCAGGAAAGGGGCTGAGCGGGACCCAAGGAATGAAAGGAATAATCCAAAAACACCCCTAAGCTAGACTAGCCTATTTCACAAACAGCTAACTAACTAACCAAAAATACAGGGGGTGGTCGCCCAGTTTAACTAGTGTTTATATAACAAAGTTTACCTACGGGTAGTGTATGCCCAAGGGCAACTTGTCTGGTTACCCTTTTCCACCATCAAACAAAACACTCAACGCCATAACCAAAACAATACTCACAGGTGGGGACAAAGTGACATGTAGATGCAAAACACACAAGCGATCTACAGACAGAAGGCATTTCAAAAGAGATTGAGCTGGGAGAAAACAACTGACAGGGGTTTTAAACCAAGGGAAAGGGACTGTGATTGGGTAAGGGAAAGGAGCAGGTGTCTTCCGATTAGCGACTGATTGATGACTGATTGGGGAATGATTATTGTCACCTGTGAGTAGGGGAGAAGGAGAGAAAAGAAATACACAGGATACACACAGAACACTTGTATCCGTAACAGTAGAGCTTGATGGATTTTGTGACTGCACTTGAAGAAACTTTCAAAGTTCTTGAAATGTTCCGTTTTGACTGACCTTCGTGTTCTTAAAGTAATGATGGACTGTCGTTTCTCTTTGCTTATTTGAGCTGTTTTTGCCATAATATGGACTTGGTCTTTTACCAAATAGAGATATCTTATGTATACCACCCATACCTTGTCACAAACAACCACTATTGACTCAAACATAAAAAGGAAAGAAATTCCACAAATTAACTTTTAACAAGGCACACCTGTTAATTGAAATGCATTCCAGGTGACTACCTCATGAAGCTGGTTGAGCTTTTACAAGCATTTCGCTACACTCGCATTAACATCTGCTAACCATGTGTATGTGACAAATTTTGATTTGATTTGATTTTGAGAGAAGCCAAGAGTGTGCAAAGCTGTTATCAAGCAAAGGGTGGCAACTTTGAAAATCTCAAATATATCATATATTTAGATTTGTTTATATATACATATATATTATATATACACATATACATTATATACATATATACACTGCTCAAAAAAATAAAGGAACACTTAAACAACACAATGTAACTCCAAGTCAATCACACTTCTGTGAAATCAAACTGTCCACTTAGGAAGCAACACTGATTGACAAAAATTTCACATGCTGTTGCGCAAATGGAATAGACAAAAGGTGAAATTATAGGCAATTAGCAAGACACCCCCAATATAGGAGTGGTTCTGCAGGTGGTGACCACAGACCACTTCTCAGTTCCTATGCTTCCTGGCTGATGTTTTGGTCACTTTTGAATGCTGGCGGTGCTTTCACACTAGTGGTAGCATGAGACGGAGTCTACAACCCACACAAATGGCTCAGGTAGTGCAGCTCATCCAGGATGGCACATCAATGCGAGCTGTGGCAAGAAGATTTGCTGTGTCTGTCAGCGTAGGTCCAGAGCATGGAGGCGCTACCAGGAGACAGGCCAGTACGTCAGGAGACGTGGAGGAGGCCGTAGGAGGGCAACAACCCAGCAGCAGGACTGCTACCTCCACCTTTGTGCAAGGAGGAGCACTGCCAGAGCCTGCAAAATGACTCCAGCAGGCCACAAATGTGCATGTGTCAGCATATGGCTTCACAAGGGGTCTGAGGATCTCATCTCGGTACCTAATGGCAGTCAGGCTGCCAAAGAATGCCACCCCACACCATGACTGACCCACCGCCAAACCGGTCATGCTGGAGGATGTTGCAGGCAGCAGAACGTTCTCCACGGCGTCTCCAGACTCTGTCACGTCTGTCACATGTGCCAGTGTGAACCTGCTTTCATCTGTGAAGAGCACAGGGCGCCAGTGGCGAATTTGCCAATCTTGGTGTTCTCTGGCAAATGCCAAACATCCTGCACGGTGTTGGGCTGTAAGCACAACCCCCACCTGTGGACGTCGGGCCCTCATACCACCCTCATGGAGTCTGTTTCTGACCGTTTGAGCAGACACATGCACATTTGTGGCCTCCTGTCATGACGTTTTTTATCCAGCATGTACTTTACTCACTTAAAAAGGTTGGATGGAAACCTGGTTAATGTCAAGACATTTTGAGGATGATGGAATTATATTTTGGACTAATATGCTCATGCCTACAGGAGACTTTTGAAGAAGTCTAATCAAACTAAAACATTGTGACTGGTTGTGTTTATGCCACATATACAAAGGATAAATGACAAATATGTAGGCTAAATTGAAGCTTTAGGATCTAGGTGTGCGAGGAACAGCCACTTGGATTGGAGAGGAGGCCGAGCGCAAGTTAAGCTATCTTGAATAACTGGGCTGGCTGGGAGCATATGTGGCCAAATTACTATAGGACGACTTGGGAGAATGATGATCTGCAACAGGCAGCGCATATCAGTATCAGAAGTAAAAAATACAGCCAGGGGCCTCCCGGGTGGCGCAGTGGTCTAAGGCACTGCATCGCAGTGCTAGCTGTGCCACCAGAGATTCTGGGTTCGAGCCCAGGCTCTGCCGCAGCCGGCCGTGACCCGGGAGGCGACGCACAATTGGCCTAGCGTCGTCCGGGTTAGGGAGGGTTTGGCCGGCAGGGATATCCTTGTCTCATCGCGCACTAGCGACTCCTGTGGCACGCCGGGCGCAGTGCACGCTGACCAGGTCGCTAGGTGTACGGTGTTTCCTCCGACACATTGGTGCGGCTGGCTTCCGGGATGGATGTGCGTTGTGTCAAGAAGCAGTGGCTTGGTTGGGTTGTGTTGTCCCTTCGCCTCTCCTGAGTCCGTACGGGAGTTGCAGCAATGAGACAAGACAGTAACTACTACCAATTGGATACCACGAAAAAAGGGGTAAAATATAAATAAATAAATAAAATACAGCCAGACTGAATTGTACTGTGCCTTTCTAGACCCAATAAACTGTCAAGAGTAGACCCACAACTGATCCAAATGGAATTAAATATTCAAATCACACGGCTTAGCGCTGTTATTCAAATGTCATGTTCACTGCAGCCTAAAGTAGAATTTTGTACACACTTGAAAACAATATGCAATTGTAGACTAGTCTAGGTAGGATAATTGTATTGTCCCTAAACAAGATCAATAGSGGAGCTTTTTGAGCTGCGTGTCTGACCTCTTCCCTGTTTTTTCATGCGCAATGATGCATCTGGCCTCTCCGCTGCCTATCAGCTATTCTTATTAGTTCTTCAGGATTGGTATTGAAAATTAATGCAGCTTTTAATGCTTTTATGTGTGTATGATTTCTGCTTAGCCTATTGCAGATCTATTGCAGAAATGATCCACCTACCACTATTGTCACTATGAATCGTGGAAAGATGGCAGGATAGACCGTTAGTTAGACTGGTAGATTATACTTGTGGTATAGTTAAGCAATAAGGCATGGGGGGGGGGGGTGGTAAATGCCCAATATACGACGGCTAAGGGCTGTTCTTATGCACAACGCAACGCGGAGCGCCTGGATACAGCCTTTAGGCGTGGTATATTGGCCATATACCACAAACCCCCGAGGTGCCTTATTGCTATTATAAACTGGTTATCAACGTAATTAGAGCAGTAAAAATGAATGTTTTGCCATACCCATGGTATAAGGTCTGATATACCACAGCTGTCAGCCAGTCAGCATTCAGGGCTCGAACCACCCAGTTTATAATAAATGTTTGTGTGCAGAAACGCATAGTGCATAAGGGAAGTACCAAAACACCCTGATATAGGGGAGGCGCATGCAAGCAGATGGGTGGAAGAAATTATATAGACAAACCTGCAAAATAGTCAATGTAAACCAGGGAAAAAATACACTACTTTCCCCTGTGCCCAATGGAAAAACACACAGCGCACCCCAAAGTAAAAATAAAGTTTGACAACCTTCCCCTATTCTAGAAAAATCTATCCAACACTCACCCAGCCTCGATAATTTTTWAAATATTTGTATTTATTAGGGATCACCATCGTGATATGATGATCCCATATACTGTATCTAGTGGAAACTTCTTTTTTTTTTTAAAGCTGTCTGTCCTGAGTTCACTGGCATGGGAAACTCTGAGGGCCCGGAATAGGCTAGTTGATAGAATGTTGCAAATTTGCTATGGCAGCTTCAGGCAGCAGGACCCAATTGATTGATTTGATACAATGTTGCACTTCACTAGCGATAGCTCAATAGAAAGGGAGGCAGACAGGTGAAGTAGAGAGAATAAATGATATTGAAAGAAACATAATTTTACGTTTTTATTTGTCGGCTTTAGGCCTATATATTTTACTTAGTTGACTATGGAAGTTATAGGCCTACTGCTGCAATGGCCTATAGGCTATCACATTTTTTTACCCGCCAATGGATCCTGGTGTATCARTGTGGCCATATGGCAGAGGATTTTTATCATTTTAATCAAGATTTGTGTCATTAACCACGTGACAATGATTTTGAGAAACAAAAACGTTATTGTTGAAATGAAACTGTTCCACAAAAATGTGCATAAAAAAATAATCAGAACTGGCACTCAGATCGTCAGAAATGGATGGTAGGATACATTGTAAGCTTCCCAAACTTGAAACTCATGCGCCACCTAGATTCTTTACTATAACGCCCATATAAAATCAAGCGCGTGCACACTGTTAGGAATTGAGAATATGGTCAAGGGGTGGAGAAATTCTAGATGCGAAATATAAGGCAAAGAACTTTTCTATATGAAAAATGTAATAGACAAAGACAGACAATTGTATACGGGAAGAAAGACACGTTCTTCTATGAGGTTTGCAGCAAATCACTCCCTCCAGAAGGGAGGGCGGACCTAAATACTGTTGCCTTATCTGGTCGCTGTTTCACCCTTCCATGCCTGGTGCCAAAACATTAAATCAAGGCTGAGACCTATGGGTTGAATAGACTATACATTTGACACATCTTAATCATCTTAATCAAGGACAGATACAAGTTACTAAGACCTGCTTTATGGTGACCTCTGCCAATAGGGAATAATCATTAAAAAAATWGCGTTCTTAACATTTTCAAAAATTTGCTTTGGAGAGAAGACCTGCAGTATATCTATTCTACCCTGCCTTTCTAAGGTCTTTGAAAGCCAAGTTAACAAAGAGATTACCGACCATTTCGAATCTCACCGTACCTTCTCCGCGATGCAATCTGGTTTCAGAGCTGGTCATGGGTGCACCTCAGCCACGCTCAAGGTCCTAAACGATATAACCGCCATCGATAAGAGACATTACTGTGCAGCCGTATTCATTGACCTGGCTAAGGCTTTCGACTCTGTCAATCACAACATTCTTACTGGCAGACTCAACAGCCTTGGTTTCTCAAATGATTGCCTCGCTTGGTTCACCAACTACTTCTCCGATAGAGTTCAGTATGTCAAATCGGAGGGCCTGACCTCTGGCAGTCTCTATGGAGGTGCCACAGGGTTCAATTCTCGGGCGACTCTCTTCTCTGTATACATCAATGATGTTGCTCTCGCTGCTGGTGATTCTTTGATCCACCTCTACGCAGACGCACCATTCTGTATACCTCTGGCCTTCTTTGGACACTGTGTTAACTAACCTCCAGAAGAGCTTCAATGCCATACAACTCTCCTTCCGTGGCCTCCAACTGCTCTTAAATGCAAGTAAAACTAAATGCATGCTCTTCAACCGTTCGCTGCCCGCACCTGCCCACCCGTCCAGCATCACCACTCTGGATGGTTCTGACTTAGAATATGTGGACAACTACAAATACCTAGGTGACTGGTTAGACTGTAAACTCTCCTTCCAGACTCACATTAAACATCTCCAATCCAAAATTAAATCTAGAATYGGCTTCCTATTTCGCAACAAAGCATCCTTCACTCATGCTGTCAAACATACCCTCATAAAATTGACCATCCTACCGATCCTTGACTTCGGCGATGTCATTTACAAAATAGCCTCCAACACTCTACTGAACAATTTGGATGCAGTCTATCACAGTGCCATCCGTTTTGTCACCAAAGCCCCATATACTACCCACCACTGCGACCTGTATGCTCTCGTTGGCTGGCAATCGCTTCATACTCGTCGTCAAACCAACTGGCTCCAGGTCATCTACAAGTCTCTGCTAGGTAAAGCCCCGCCTTATCTCAGCTCACTGGTCACCATAGCAGCACCCACCCGTAGCACGCRCTCCAGCAGGTATATATCACTGGTCACCCCCAAAGCTAATTCTTCCTTTGGCCGCCTCTCCTTCCAGTTCTCTGCTGCCAATGACTGGAACAAACTGCAAAAATCTCTGAAGCTGGAGACTCTTAGCTCCCTCACTAGCTTTAAGCACCAGCTGTCAGAGCAGCTCACAGATCACTGCACCTGTACATAGCTCATCTGTAAATAGCCCATCCAATCTACCTCATCCCCATACTGTATTTATTTATTTATCTTGCTCCTTTGCACCCCAGTATCTCTACTTGCACACTCATCTTCTGCACATCCTACCATTCCAGTGTTTAATTGCTATATTGTAATTACTTTGCCACCATGGCCTATTTATTGCCTTCCCTCTCTTATCCTACCTCATTTCCACATGCTGTTTATAGATTTTTCTACTGTATTATTGATTGTATGTTTGTTTATTCCATGTGTAACTCTGTGTTGTTGTATGTGTCGAACTGCGTTGCTTTATCTTGGCCAGGTCGCAGTTGCAAATGAGAACTTGTTCTCAACTAGCMTACCTGGTTAAATAAAGGTGAAATAAAAATAAATAAAAAGGTCATATTTTTTCATCCAATCTAACATGTCACTTCGAACRGTGAGACAACGAAACCGCTTCCA
This sequence comes from Salvelinus sp. IW2-2015, assembly GCF_002910315.2. Classification (NCBI taxonomy): domain Eukaryota; kingdom Metazoa; phylum Chordata; class Actinopteri; order Salmoniformes; family Salmonidae; genus Salvelinus; species Salvelinus sp. IW2-2015. Next base: position 34,963,617 of record NC_036853.1, on the reverse strand, counting down.
TGGTTCAAAAACTCTCTTTAGAAATTAGTAACATAAAGGAGGTTAAAAATAAGTCATGGGACTGACCTACTCTACTGGATAAAATGTAGCCTAATAAACAGGCAAAAACGTATTTGCATAGTAGAAGGGAAAACCCTGAACAGCATAAACAATCAATAAACAACCAATAAACAATCAAATTTACAATCATAACAAAGCAAAACTTGTAATTTGTCATTTGTTCTATCTTCAGTAATGCAAATTTGATCATCATGTCGGATTACATTTCATAAATGCAGATAGATGTAGCTAATAAAGTAGCATAAAACCATAAAACACAGAAATCCATAAAAGCGACCAAATCTAAATAAAACAATGAACTGTGTGAAACTTACCGATTACAAAACATGTTCGATTTACCATAGAACCCGTAGATCCCATAGTAGACCTGTCTAACACATCCCCCTACAGAGTCAGTGACCCTGAAGTGAGGTTCTGCGGTTGCAAAAATCAGATCACACCAACTACTCTTTATTAAACGTATCATGCATTATGTACTAATCATTGTCATTTGATACATTTCTCTGCAGTATTTCAGCTACAATTTGTTTCTCACACATTCTAATCTCGCAGCACCAATGTTCTGTAAACATCAGGAAGTCCGTTTTCTCAGTATGGTCCCTGTTTGTTCTTGTCTTATACTGTCACGAGTGGAATGTTAATGACAGATTGGTAGGCCTATCTCAATGCATTTTTTAAGTCTAGATTACTGTATATTTCCTAGTGTGAAGACCCCCACAATCAACCCGATACCCCAAATAAACAAAATAAATTACGGGCAGGCTTGACTCCCACCTCGCTCCTGGCACTAAACCAATCATYTCTTCAATTCTTCTTTCCGATAATTTACAGTTCAGAACTCCCAACAACACAAATGAAACCTATGGCTGTGAGGCCATAAAGTCAGAACAGGTGGCATTCAACACCATTAAAGTCAGTCTGTTCTTTCCCTTTTCTTTCCCTGTACTTCAGACTCATAATTTAAAAACATTTCAAGCATTCTTTGAAGCAGGTTTACATTGTTTTTCAGTTTACTGTATTTCTCACCAGGAGAACTTACATCTGTGAAACCACATTTTTTATTTGTGTGTCCTTTAATGTCCATCCTTTCTCACCCGTGAAGAACCTACTAAAACCAAATAAAAAGACCACACACAATAATTGAGACACGGTATTAACACCACTAACAAATATTCATATGGCCTTTCTTAATTTGGGAGCTCCCTTAACAGCTGGATTCAGGTACTTTTACACCTGCAGAATTTCACTAACTACTCTCCCAAGAAAGCAGGCCTCACTGCTTTCCCACCCTTATCTAGCTTGTTTTCCTGACCCAAAACTCCAACCATCCGCCTGGCTCGTTGTTCATGTCCCACCACACTCTTTATCCATTTTGACACGTGTTTCAGAATGTTTGGATAACAAGTAACTTTGTTCCACCGTGCCGAAAGATGCAGAGAACATCAAACAGGGGGGAATGGGAGAGAAACTTTACTTTACTTTGCATCAATCAGCATAAATCTTCATAGGCTTAATGCCATAGGAACGTAGGGGTGTACAATTTGCTACTGTAATGCTAGTATTTATTTTCCCAAGGGACTGTTTGTTAAGTAACCCATATCTTCCAGGGGGGTAGCTTTAATTCCATCGTATTTACATGTCTTGCATTCACACTCCAAAGCCATCAACATTACTTCATTTTTGCTTTTGGCTTTGCATTTCTTCAGCCCTGACCACCAGGCTATTCCACTGGTCCGGGACATTACATTCTTCCCATCCAATTCATCCTTGCTCAGGTCTTCAGAGAGCCCTTATCGTCGCTTGTATTTTAGCTTGTATTCATGTCATTTGTTCCCATTTGCCGCGTTTCATAAAGAAAGTATTCATTTTCGATGACATTTCGGGGGACAAACAGGCCATTCTTATTTCTGGAAGCCATTATTGTCTCTTTAGACTTGAGAATCAATCGAAATACAACAATAATTTACCAAAGAGTAGCTTGCCCTTATCTTAATGTGCTGATTCTTCCGCTTGAAATCTATCTTTAAATCAATGTAACCATAATTCTGTAAAGAGCAATTAACGTTCATCCAATGGAAACAATTACATGGTCTAATACCAGAGCCACATTGTTATATTTGACATAAAGCACCACACATTCCAGGATTTAATTTAACACTAAAAGTTGAGCATCGGTGGTGATATTAAATCACTATATTATGAGAGAGGAGGAACAGATTTCTCTCCTCTGCTACACAGAGGGGATGGTAACCTTCGTCGTCACTTTCCTGATCCGACATACACTTTATCATTTCCTCACCGCCAGCTAACTATTGACAACAAACATATCAGCAACAATTAACAGTATCTAGTAGTATTGAGGAATCACTTTACAATTAGGCTACTGTCTATCACTATAGACAGCAACACATATTTTTTCACAGCGCTCGGCACTGCTCTTAAACTATATGAGTCACACTCATTCAATGGCTCAACATATGCCACTATCTTTCACAGTAGACGGCAACATTAATTTAGTATGATGTGATAGGTTTGGTATCGTTATATAAGACAGATGGCTACTTAAGGCAAAATGAGAGTGGATGGGTGGGTGAATAACGCGAACGTCTAGCAACTCAAAGGGTGTGAGTTTGAATCTCATCATGGAAAACGTTCTCATTTAGCTAATTAGCAACTTTTCAACTACTTACTGCTTTTCAGCTACTTTGCAACTGTTATGTTTGTTCCTTGTATAACGACAAACTGGGGTGTAGGTTTAACTACTTTTAATGAACATATACTTCAGCTAGAAAACWCCTTGTTTAGCCATGCAAGGCATTCTTCAACCACCTGCCCCACCCCTCCCGCATAGCCTGCTGGGTAACGTAGTCTAAATGTTATTAACACATAACACAGCAACAACTTAGTATGTTAGCTAAGCCTAACCCTAACCGTAACCCTTTTAGCTAACCCTTGACCTAACCCTAACCGTAGCTCTTTTAGCTAACCCTTCCCCTAATCTAACCTTAAACCCTTTAACCTAACAGCTAAACTTAACCCTAACCTTAACCCTAACCCATAGCCTTGCTAACGTTAGCAAACTAGCTAACATTAACCACCTAGCTAGAATTCGTAATATATAATACAAATTGTAATTCGTAACACGTCATACGAAATGTGTGATGCACATCCACAGATGAATACATACCATACCGAACATAACACATCATACTAAATGGAGTGTCTCGGATTTACGTAGGCCTACAGATTAATACAAAATGCTCTGAGACCAGGTTGCTCAGCCATGTCATTCAGATGGAGCTTCAATTGAATCATTCCCTCTAGGCTAYCGTAATTGTATTGCAATACACTCAGGGGTGAAAGTAGATTTAATTTATTCCTGGTACGGGACCGCCTATGTGTGCACGCGCGTGCACCCCAAAAAATGAATGGGCCCAACAGCCCCAGCTCTGGACGTTCTGCTGCCCTTGGGCTCCAACAAAGGCTCCAACAAAGCCCTATTGTTGTTAGTGAAGTCGAATTAAAATGTAGACAAGTGTTGAAATGAATTACTTTCAGCACCATTTGCTGTCCACCTCTGTTTGATTATGCMGCAGCCGCTCCAAAGCTGATGTCTGCCCGCTTKCCTTTTTAGTTGTCTTTCTCCTGCACTCTCTCTCCTCATTGATAAGTTAATGATTTAAAAAGTGTCTGTTTCATGACATTGTAATAGGCTATATTTGGTCTCCTGTCTATGGGCTACAGAAAAACCACATAGGCTCTACTCTTTCTACCGTACGTAATTTATTTAAAATACATTTTATAGCACGTTGGTGGAGCGGCGCAGCGCTGCGTCTCTCCAACAGCACCCCGGAGAGGCGCGCTGGGCATGGACAAGCTAAATATTTAGCGCCCTTGCCTTTGKCAAAGTGGCTACTGGTTATCATGGGGCGGCATCAGCGCTCACCTAAATAGCCSTCATGCCACTGGGTGAGAGAAGCTATCATTGTTTTGGGGCAGAATATTGTGAGGAGTTATGTGTTGTTGGAGGTKCGTCTTGGTCAGTTTAGCTCTGAAAAGGCTGCCCTCATCAAACTGCTGCTCTAGGTGGCTGCCTAATCCTGCCTAATGGGCGGGCTGGCCTTGGGGCCTAAACATAGAATTTTATTTACAATCCCTATTAATTCAATAACATCTCTGTGGGTCTATTCATAAAGATTTGTTATTTAACTTTTAAAGTGTATTACCTTTTATTGTGGCATAAACACAACCAGTCATTATGTTTTCATGTGATTGTCAAACAATCCCTTCAAAAGGCTTTTACTAGGCTACCCGCGCACGTTCAACTGATTCGTTCTGGCACCGGCCCTGTATTTCAGACACATCTCCTGTTATGGGAGAACCCCCTGCTCTGTGACTGTGACTCTGTGCCCTGCAATTCCTCCACACCCTGCTGTGTCTCCTGCTCCACGCCTGTGCACCTCCCATATCTGATTCCAGAGGTGTGCCCCTGTTGCCAGTAGCAACACAGTGTCAGACTGAAGTCCCAGCCCCTCGCTGTGTTCTAATTAGGGATTCAACCTCTACCAGCAGCAGAACCTTCTCATGGTGACAAATAAACAGCTGTGTCTCTATTCATCCTGACCTAAACAAACAAACAAACAGCCCTGCAGCCTGGTGGTGGCGGTGGGACGCTTGACTGCGTAGGCACATACACAGAGTAGTCATTTAGGAGAAACCCTGTCCCAATAACACTCCATAACCCCATGCAAGCAGATCTATATGGGCTACAGCTACAGCCAGTGGCGACCCGTCATTCAGGGCAGGTGGGACATCCCTGTTTTGCATGTTATTTTGGCGTTAATACCTGTCACATATCAGTTTGCAAACAATGTAAAAAAAAATATATATATATATAGATAATAAAGCCGCATACAAACATGGTCCCTTCTTTGCTTTCTTGAGTAAGGCAGCTCCAAAATGCAGGCGTCTCAGCCTAGCTCAGTGCTTTCTGTGGTGKAGGGGCAGGCAGCGGAAAATACAGAGCGTAGGGGTTGGTAATGTTTTCTAGTTGAGCMATGATTGGCTCAGTGTTCTGTCACTCATGGGGACACTACATCGCCGCAAAATCTACAGGGAGAGCTCAAAAATTCTACAGGGAGAGCTCAAACGTGCCCATCCAAGAAGGCTCATTGTCATTGGCCACAGATAAAACTATGTCAAATCACCTTATATCTACCGTAGCTTTGATTGGACTGATCATGTCAACATCATACTTTCAAAATCTTAGCTAGCAGTCATCATCATACTTTCAAAATCTCAGCTAGCAAGCTAGACAAGCAGTCATTGTCATGAATCAAGTCGACAATCTACTGGCAAATCCTTTTCAATCCTTGTCATATGAAGATAAATGGTAGATAAAATGAATTGGTGCTTATCGGCCATTTGATATAAACATTTTAATTTAAATTGTATTTTATTTAACCTTCTAACTAGGCAAGTCAGTTAAGAACAAATTCTTATTTACAATGATGGCCTACAACATTACAAGTTGGAAATTGCAAATTCAACAATGAGTGATTTGGAAGGAATCAGTGGCTAACTGCAAGCTTTGCAAAGCAATCAGTAGCCTGCTATTCAGTGGAGAGGGTGTGTGGTCCAAGTCTGGGTTTAAGGGTCTCTTTCCCAAGCTTAAAAGGATAAACATTCACATGCAACACCATGGGCCAGAAAAGTTTGAATACATTGGCCATCCTGTCAATCTAGCAAGACTTCTGCCGTGTTCAAAACAACTGGAAACTCGGAACTGGGAAATCTCAGACTTCAGTGAGTTCAAGAAAACTGGGAACTTGGAAAAAAACTAGCTCCGACTGGGAAAATACATTTTGAACGGTCATCCATCTCTGAATTCCAAGTCGGGAACTCAGGCGTCTTTCTAGAGCTCCGGCCAGAAGATCACTGACGTCATGATTCAACCTTGTTTTTTTCCGAGTTCCCAGTTGTCTTGAAAGCACCGTAAATCCAGAGAATGCCAGACTTTGATGACAAAGTTTGATGACAAAATGTGCCCATAAGAAGGACTGTGCCCCCAAAATGTGCCCACCTCCTTCCTGTTCAAGTGAGCACAACACAAGGTCAGTCCAAAAATGTCTTGTATGCGCTGCATAAATTATGTAATATGCCAGGGAGATATGTATACTGTAGCTAAGAAAGTAATACAAAGTGTATGTTGTGTAGTTAGCTGTTAGTAGCCCATGTGCCCCACCCTAATCATTTGGTCCATTTCTCCCTCATAACTTAGCCTACTGTACTGATGCACATATACCCTATAGCCTGTTTTAGAGAAATATTATAAGAGCTTTCATTGTCTGCTTATCTGCCCCCTTTATTTATCCTACTGTTCAGACTTGGTGTACAGGGAGAATACTGTAAGAACGGCCCATGTTCGGAATTATGTTATATTGAGTATGTCCTTCTTATCCCGCTCATTAATGTTCTAATCAAAATTACGGATTGCCTCTTATCCGCTCATCGTTCCCTTATGCCATAGTTTGTACATCTCATTTGTCAGTAGAAACCACATTTGTTTAAGCAAGTCAGCCATATCAGCTATGTTTTTTAAAAATGCAGTAAATTAAGCTGAATGAACTGTTTCGCTGCCAGACAAGGCTACGCTGATCGCCAGGTGTAGCGGTGGTAAGGATTCACTCCATGGTGCTGAAAATAAAGCTCTGCTGTTGGGACAGCTTTATGTAGRCCMTAACAGTTTGTARGCACCGTTTGTCRCCGTTATAGTGTAATTAATGTATTGTTTARTGTTGTTTTGTGTAGTGGCTTTGCTGGCATGCATCTAAACATTTTTGGGGGAAGTTTGTCCCACCAAGATTTACATGCTAAAATCGCCACTAGCTACAGCTACGGCTAAATTAAATGCCAACAGGAATAATATGAAGTGCCGGTGGTATATCTGGGCCATATAGCCGCTAAAATCAGCTTTATTTGGAAACGCAGTAGTTCAACCTAGTTTGGCCGAAACAAATTGTGACAGAGACAGATTAAGGCAAATGTATTACACATTGTGCAAAGGACCATGGGTATCCTGTGGTGGAGTCTGTCGTTAGTCATCTATTATCTGATCCTCCAGGTTGTTTTTCTTCCAGGTCTTATTGGYCCTGGTCAAAAGTAGGGCACTAAATAATAGGATGCCATTTGGGATGAAGCACAGGTAGGAATGGAGGGCACTTAGGTAGTGGATGAAATACAATAGAGTGTCCTGGTTGTGGAGACAAACTGCCAAACAATTTCTCTAAAAAGACTGCTTCTGAACAAGCGTAATATTGGCCCATTTCAGTCTTTTAAATAAAAAACACCCAGATGTTACGGCCCCAAATGTCTGCCAGGACTTTGATATCAGATTTGATGCAGCTATTTATAGATATCCTGTACTTAATCCTCTTGTCAGTGGTGGATAGGAAGAAAGAAAGCTGGTAAGTATTCACACCCCTTGACTTTTTACAAATGTTGTTATGTTACAAAGTGGGATTAAAATGTATTTAATTGTCGTTTTTTTGCCAACGATCCACACATGATAGGATTGGCCACCCCCCAGAGCCTGGTTCCTCTCTAAGTTTCTTCCTGGGTTCCTGCCCTTCAATGGGGTTTTTCCTAGCCACAATGCTTCTCCATCTGCATTGCTTGCTGTTTGGGGTTTTAGGCTGGGTTTCTGTATAAGCACTTTGACATCTGCTGATGCAAAAAGGGATTTATAAATACATGAGATTGATTGATTGACTGATTAATGTCAAAGTGGAAGAGAAATTATACAATACACAGTATTTTTTTWAATGAAAAATAAAACACTAGTATAGCTTGATTAGTTAATTATTCAACCCYCTGAGTCAATACATACAGTCCCTTCAGAAAGTATTCAGACCCCTTGACTTTTTCCACATTTTGTTACGTTACAGCCTTATTCTAAAATTGATTAAATAAAAATGTTTCCTCAGCAATCTACACATAATAACCCATAATGACAAAACAGAAATATCATATTTACATAAGTATTGAGAACCTTAGCTATGAGACAAAATTGAGMTCAGGTGCATCCTGTTTCCATTGATCATCCTTGAGATGTTTCAACAACTTGATTGGAGTCCACCTGTGGTAAATTCAATAGGTTAGACATGATTTGGAAAGGTACACACATGTYTATATAAGGTCCCACAGTTGTCAGTGCATGTCAGAGCAAAAACCAAGCCATGAGGTCAAAGGAATTGTCTGTAGAGCTCAGAGACAGGATTGTGTCGAGGTACAGATCTGGGGAAGGTTACCAAAACATTTCTGCAGCATTGAAGGTCCCCAAGAACACAGTGGCCTCCATCATTCTTAAATAGAAGAAGTTTGGAACCACCAAGACTCTTCCTAGAGCTGGCCGCCCAGCCAAACTGAGCAATCGGAGGAGAAGGACCTTGGTCAGGGAGGTGACCAAGAACCCGATGGTCACTGACAGAGCTCCAGAGTTCCTCTGTGGAGATGGGAGAACCTTCCAGAAGGACAACCATCTCTGCAGCACTCCACCAATCAGGCCTTTACGGTAGAGTGGCCAGACGGAAGCCACTACTCAGTAAAAGGCACATGACAGCCCGCTTAGAGTTTGCCAAAAGGCACCTAAAAGACTCTCAGACCATGATAAACAAGATGTTCTGGTCTGATGAAACCAAGATTGAACTCTTTTGCCTGAATGCCAAAGAGTTCTGGAGGAAACCAGACACAGCTCATCACCTGGCCAATACCATCCCTATGGTGATGCATGGTGGTGGCAACATCATGCAGTGGGATGTTTTTCAGCAGCAGGGACTGGGAGACTAGTCAGGACCGAGGAACAGATGAACGGGGCAAAGTACAGAGAGATCCTTGATGTAAACCTGCTCCAGAGCGCTCAGGGCCTCAGACTGGGGTGAAGGTTCACCTTCCAACAAGACAACAACCCTAAGCACACAGCAGAAGTGGCTTCACCAAGCTTGCAGYGTCATACCCAAGTAAACTCGAGACTGTAATCGCTGCCAAAGGTGCTTAATAGGTCTGAATATTTATGTAAAAAAATATATACATTTGAAAACATTTCTAAAACATTTTGCTTTATCATTATGGGGTATTGTGTGCAGATTGATGAGGGGGGAAAACTATACTCTCCAAATCCACTGTATTAGAATCACCTTTGGCAGCTATTACAACTGTGAGGTTTTTTGGGTAAGTCTCTAAGAGCTTTGCATACCTGRWTTGTACAATATGTGTCCATTATTAGTTWAAAAAAAACTCAAGCTATCAGAACTCAAGTTAAGACCCAGATGCAGACCGTTCGAATCACAGAAGTGTATTTACAAAACAGGGGGGCAGGCAAACGACAGGTAAAGGGCAGGCAGAGGTCAGTAATCCAGGGCAGAGACCGTAAGGTACAGAACGGAAGACAGGGTCAGGGTCRGGTAAGGGCAGGCAGAATGGTCAAAACCAGAAGAACTAGAAAACAGTGACTAAAGAACAGGAGTACAGAAAAACACGCTGGTAGGCTTGATGAGACAAGATGAACTGGCAACAGAAAACACAGGTATAAATGCACAGGGGATGATGGGGAAAATGGGCGACACCTGGAGGGGGGTGGAGACAAGCACAAGACAGGTGAAACTGATCAGGGTGTGACACAAGCTCTGTCAAGTTGGTTGTCGATCATTTCTAGACAGCCTTAAATCAAGTCGATTTAAGTCAAAACTGTAACTAGGCAACTCAGGAACATTCAATGTTGTCTTGGTAAGCAACTCAAGTGTACATTAGTGTACATCCAGGTTGCAGTTGTAAATGAGAACTTGTTCTCAACTGTCCTACCTGGTTAAATAAAGGTGAAATAAAAATATGATAAAATAAACATTTGGCCTTGAGTTTTAAATKATTGTCCTGCTGAATGGTTATTTTTGTCTCCCAGTGTCTGTTGGAAAGCAGACTGACTGGACCAGGTTTTCCTCTAGGAATTTGCCTGTGCTTAGCTCTTTTCCGTTTCTTTTCATYCTAAATAACTCCCTAGTCCTTGCCGATGACAAGCATACAAGTAACATGATGCAGCCACCACCATGCTTGAAAATATGAAGAGTGGTMCACAGTAATGTGTTATGTTGGATTTGCTCCAAACATCACGCTTTGTGTTCAGGATAAAAAGTTCCTTTCTTTTTCCAAATTTAAGTGCCTTATTGCAAGCAGGATGCGTGTTTTGGAATCTGTGCTTGAAATGTACTTCTCGACTAATAATTCTATGTGTGGGGTGCAGAGATGGGGTAGTCATTCAAAAATCATGTAAGCCACTGTTATTACACACAGAGTGAGTCCATGCCACTTATTATGTGACTTGTTAAGCACATATTTACTCCTGTACTTTTTTTAGGCTTTCCATAACAAAGGGGTTGAATACTTATTGACTCAAGTCTTTTCAGCTTTTCATTTTTAATTCATTAACATCGCCTAAAATGTTGGAACTTCCACAGACAAAGGCCAGTAAAGAGCGATTTGGCACGGACAGAGCAGGCTGGAGCTGTGAGTGACATCATTTTCAAGGCAACTTTCATGCATAGAGGGGAGCAGGGGACCCTGAAGGAAGGAAGAAGAGGAAGAAAAAGAGAAGATAGAAGAAGGGTAGACATGTTTATTTGCATGCAGCGTGTGTATGTATGTCCAGCGGTGCATGAGAAGTCATATAAATCACTGTCTTCATGATGGGCCATTTATCTGCAGATAAGCCTGATGGATGGAAGAGTCCCGGTGGCAGACAGGCAGGTAGGGCTCTAATCTGAGGAGGCAGCATCACCAAAAGAGAGAGAGAGAGAGAGAAGAGAGAGAGAGAGAGAGGGTGGGATGGGGACAGCAAGAGGGATTAGGAATAGGACAGGTCAGATACAATGCACCCTGGGATGCACACATCCACAGACCACATCCTGTAGACCTGCTGTGTCATCTCATGACAACGCCCCGCAATGGAAGAACAAACACTGTGGCATCTATGAATACCACGTTTACTGTCGACAAGGCAGTGGATATCTAGTGGTAAACTGATGGTAACAAGCCCTGTATGCTGAAATGAACTGTAGGCTACAGCAGAGTGGAGCTGGCTCTGGCTGACTGTTGAGTTGTATATAACTACTGTTATGTGTAGCCACAATTTAGATGTATTTGGAAGTAKGGTAGTCTTGTTGTTACTCTTTCACTTTTACATCTGATTTAAGATCAGCCCTCCCATATACTGTATAGGTCAGCACTCAACCACTTGAAATATAACAACACAACTGTTACTGCACCAGTTGTTCATGATAGAAACTAAACGTTGCCAACAARCAAATTAGCTATTTTTATGTTGAAAATCATGTCAATACCCTTTACTGTGGTGTTTGAGAGAATGTTGTTTTCCACCTATAGTCCTCCTTTAAGGCATTTATATGGCATTGTAGTTTAAGATTATATGTTTTTACTAGCCAGGACCAGTGTTTTAAATGAAACTTTTAAGCACTATCCACTGGAAACACATTGTACATATTGTTTGTCTTTTGCCTAAATAAAACAAATCAAATCAAATTGYATTAGTCACATGMGCYGAATACAACAGGTGTAGACCTTACAGTGAAATGCTTACTAACGAGCCCCTAACCAACAATGCAGTWAAAAAAAATACAGATAAGAATAAGAAATAAAAGTAACAAGTAATTAAAGAGCAGCAGTAAAACAACAATAGCAAGACTATTTACAGGGGGGTACCGGTACAGAGCCAATGTGCGGGGGCACCGGTTAGTTGAGGTAATATGTACTGTTGAAGTCGGAAGTTTACATACACTTATGTTGGAGTTATTAAAACCAGTTTTTCAACCACTCCACAAATTCCTTGTTAACAAACTATAGTTTTGGCAAGTCTGTTAGGACATCTACTTTGTGCATGACACAATAATTTTCCAACAATTGTTTACAGACAGATTATTTCACTTACAATTCACTGTATCACAATTCCAGTGGGTCAGAAGTTTATATACACGAAGCTGACTGTGCCTTTAAACAGCGTGGAAATTCCAGAAAATAGTTCATGCTTTAGAAGCTTCTGATAGGCTAATTTACATAATTTGAGTCAATTGAGGTGTACCGTGGATGTATTTGAAGGCTTACCTTCAAACTCAGTGCCTCCTTGCTTGACATCATGGAAAATCCAAAAGAAATCAGCCAAGACCTCAGAAAAACAATTGTCATTCTGGTTCATCCTTGGAGCATTTCCAATGCCTGAAGGTAACACGTTCATTCTTACAAACAATAGTAAGCAAAAATAAACACCACATGGGACACGCAGCCGTCATACCGCTAGTAAGAGACCTTCTGTCTCCTAGAATTAACGTACTTTGGTGCGAAAGTGCAAATCAATCCAGAAACAACAGCAAAGGACCTTGTGAAGATGCTGGAGGAAACAGGTACAAAGAATATCTATATCCACAGTAAACGAGTCCTATATCGACATAACCTGAAAGCCGCTCAGCAAGGAAGAAGCCACTGCTCCAAAACCAACAAAAAAAATGCCAGACTACGGTTTGCAACTGCACATGGGGACAAAGATCGTACTTTTTGAAAAATCCTCTGGTCTGATGAAAAAAAATAGAGCTGTTCCCATAATGACCATCGTTATGTTGAGGAAAAAGGGGAAGCTTGCAAGCCGAAGAACACCATCCCAACCATGAAGCACGGGGGTGGCAGCATTTTGCTGCAGGAGGGACTGGTGCACTTCACAAAATAGATGCGCATAATGAGGAGAGAAAATTATGTGGATATATTTGAAGCAACATCGCAAGACATCAGTCAGAAGTTAAGCTTGGTCGAAATGGGTGTTCCAAATGGACAATGACCCCAAGCATACTTCCAAAGTGGTGTGACAAAATGGTTAAGGACAACAAAGTTAAGGTATGTGGAGTGCCATCACAAAAAGCCCTGACCTCAATCTATAGAAAATGTGTGCGCAGAACTGAAAAACGTGTGTGCGAGCAAGGAGGCCTACAAACCTGACACAGTTACACCAGCAGGTCAGAGGAAATGAGACAAATCACACAACTATTAGAAGCTTGTGAAGCTACCGAAAACATTGACCCAAGTTAACAATTTAAGGCAATGCTACCAAATACTATATGAAGGTGTATGTCAACTTCTGACCCCTGGGAATTGATGAAAAAAATAAAGCTGAAATAAATAATTCTCTTCTACTATTATTCTGACATTTCTAATTCTTAAAATGGAAGTGGTGATCCTAACTGAAATTTTTACTAGGATTAAATGTCAGGAATTGAAAACTGAGTTGTAAATGTATTTGGCTAAGGTGTATGTAAACTTCTACTTCAAACTGTACATGTAGATATGGTTAAAGTGACTAGCAGTATATGATAAACAAGAGAGTAGCAGTAGCGTAAAAGAGGGTTGGGGGTGGTGGTGGACGTGCGCGGAACAACATGAGAAGTCGCCGGTATGCGCAATGTCGCAGGCACTCGTTGGTCGGGCACTAATGAAGTAGTCTAAATGAATGTAAGTTTAAAGGACGTATGCAGATATGATAAACAGAGAGTAGCAGCAGTGTAAAAGAGATGTTGTTGGGGGCACACAATGCAAAAGTCCGGGTACATTTGATTACCTGTTCAGGATTCTATGCCTGGTAAAAAACTTTTGAGAAGCCTTTTTGCCCTAGACTTGGCACTCCAGTTCCGAGAACAGTCTATGACTGGGGTGGCTGGGTCTTTTACAATTTAGCCTTCCTCTGACACCCTGGTGTAAGAAGGGCTATGGCAGCAGTCTCCCAGTGTATGTACTGGGCCGTATGCAACTACCCTTGTAGTGCCTTGCACGTCAGGCTGAGCAGTTGCCCGTACCAGCAGTGATGCAACCAGTCAGGACTCTCGATGTGCAGCTGTAAACCTTTTGAGGATCTGAGGACCATGACCTCTTTAGTTTCCTGAGGGAATAGGCTTTGTCGCCCTCTTCACGACTGTCTATGTGGTTGGACCATTCTAGTTTGTTGGTGATGTGTACACCAAGGAACTTGAAAGCTCTCAACCTGCTCCACTAAAACCCTGTCGATGAGAATGGGTCGTGCCGGTCCTCCTTTTCCTGTATCACATCATCTCCTTTGTCTTGGTTATGTTGAGATAGGTTGTTATTCTGCACCACCGCCAAGTCTCTGACCTCCTCCCTATAGCTGTCTCATGTTTGTTTGTCAGGCCTCCACTGTTACGTCTGCAAACAAATGATGGTGTTAGAGTCGTGCCTGGCCATGCAGTCATGGGTGAACAGGGAGTACAGGAGGGGACCTAGCACGCACCCCTGAGGGGCTCCAGTGTCGAGGATCAGTGTGGCAGATGTGTTGCTACCTACCCTCACCACCTGGGGGCGGCCCGTCAGGAAGTCCAGGATCCAGTTGCAGAGGGAGGTGTTTAATCCCGGGATCCTTAGCATAGTGATGAGCTTTGAGGGTACTTTGGTGTTGAACGCTGTAGTCAATGAATAGCATTCTCATGTAGGTGTTCCTTTTGTCCAGGTGGGAAAGGGCAGTCTGGAGTGCAATATAGATTGCATCATCTGTGGATCTGTTGGGGCGGTATGCAAATTGGAGTGGGTCTATGCTTTCTGGGATAATGGTGTTGATGTGAGCCATTACCATCCTTTCTAAGCACTTCATGGCTACGGACATGAGCGCTATGGGTCTGATTTCAGATCAACATTTTGTGATATAAAACTTTTAAGTGGCATGTATTTGAAAGTCTACATTGGTCAGTCCAAAATTGCTTTTAAATTCTGTTATGGAAATAATTGTATTTCCTATTACCAAGTCATTTACGGTTTCTATGCCTTAGTTTTCCATGTGGGACAATTTATTGGGGAATTCTGAAAAGCTGTCCAATGATTGTTCCATATGGGGTTTGTTTTTAAGGAGTGATGTTGGTTCTTGTAGAATCAKTTTAATTCTCTTCCATATTGTTATAGTGTTCTGAACTATGAAGTTGATGTTCTTAGCTCCATCCTTTGAAAACAGACATGTAAAAATATTCTGGGGATGAGCATGCGCATCTTTGATATGTACCCATGGTTCCTCTTTAGTGCAATTAACAATATGTTGCAAGTAAAAGCCTTGGGTGGTGAGTTCATACAATTCCATGTCTGGAAGGTTAAAACCACCCTCAGACTTAGGGTGGCGGCGCATGTGCCTACCGATAGGAAGCATTGGGGTGTGAGTTGCTCCGTTTTTTACCGACAAAACTGTATGTAGAAACCAGACAAAGCATAAATCAAGTCTCTAAACTTGGTAAATCAACATATYCCCAAGCAACTGGGAGAGTGTGATCAATCAGTTTTGTACAACAGCGGAGCTGTGAGGACAGACGCTGGGAGACGAGAAGCAAGTGCAGGGAGTGAATATTTAATAAATAACRGACACATTACATTAATGCTGACACGGGGATGAAACTGAGGAATAGACAGATATAGRGGAGGCAATCAATAAAGTGATGGAGTCCAGGTGAGTCCAATGTTACTGCTGCGCGTAACGATGGTGACAGGTGTGCGTAATGATGGGCAGCCTGGCGTCAGAGAGAGGGAGCGGGAGTAGGCATGACAGTACCCCCCCTCTAGGGGCGCCACACGGCACCCCACCTGGGCGAGCCTGATGGGCCGGCTGAGGCGTGGGAGCCTGACGGGCCGGCCGAGGTCTGAGATGGGAGCCCGATTAGCCGACCGAGGCGTGGGATGGGAGCCCAACGAGCCGGCCGAGGCGTGGGATGAGGAGCTCGACGAGCCGGCCGAGGTGTGGGATGAGGAGCTCGACGAGCCGGCCGAGGCGTGGGATTGGAGCCCGACAAGCCGGCCGATGCGTGGGATGGGAGCCCTACAAGCCAACCGAGGCAATAACCTCTCGAGCAAGCTTAGGCATGGAAGCCTGACGAGCCCGGACCYGACGTCACCAAAAAATAAACTTAAAAAATAACTCCCTGATGCTTCCAATATTGGTGTCAGCATTCTGTGAGGACAGACGCTGGGAGACGAGAAGCAAGTACAGGGAGTGAATATTTGATAAATAACGGACATGAAACAAACACGGACAGCGTCYGGACAAGGGAAACCAAACAACATKAATGCTGACACGGGGATGAAACTGAGGAATAGACAGATATAAGGGAGGCAATCAATAAAGTGATGGAGTTCAGGTGAGTCCGCTGATGCGCGTATCGATGGTGACAGGTGTGCGTAATGATAGACAGCCTGGCGCCCTCGAGCAGGCGTGATAGAAGGTAAAATAGCACAGCGACATGAATCCAACAGACCATGGCCTCCTTCAAAATAAAAGGAAAGGACAAAAGGCAACTTGGAGATACAAACGAGAATAATGAACAGTTAAATATTATCCAGGAAAACATAGCTAAAATACTCTCAATGCACACAGAAACCAACTAACTGTAGACAATTCCTTTCGACCTCATGGTCGAAAGGACCATTATAGCACTATAGACAATTCCTTTCGACCTCATGGCTTGGTTTTTCTCAGAATAAGAATCTGAGAAACTGACGAGTTTCAGAAGAAAGTTATTTGTTTCTAACCATTTTGAGCCTGTAATCGAACCCACAAATGCTGATGCTCTAGAT
>NC_036853.1:34925993-34944301 GCF_002910315.2 Salvelinus sp. IW2-2015 | reverse complement strand
TGATGTCGCTCCGCTGTGGTCTAGTGTGTGGCTTGTGTGCGCGTATGTGTGTATACGGGGATGAAGATGGGGTGGGCAAACTGCTGTGGTCTAGCTTGTGTGTGTGCGCAGATGTGTGTGTGCACTGTATGTACAGTATGTGCGTTCAGCCGTGTTGTGTGTGTGCACGTGTATGCATGCAACAGGTGTGGGAATGAGGTGTGTGTGGGGTGAAGGACATAGGAGGAGGATGGAAAACCAGGTCTGAATAGCTTTTTTTACTTTGAGAAAAAAAAGTATTTTGTAGTTGGGAATAGACATCTCCAGAAAATATTTGTAGAAATAATTTTTTTACGCCTCTTTGGAGGCTCCTTGAATTTGCCTTTTTTATCGCTATGTCTGTCTAACTTGCAGAATGTGTGATTTAGGTTGCATGCTAAAATAATAGGTCCTGTCTGGGTTTGATGGAATATAGCTTGAATTCTAACTAAAAACACCAGATTTGCCTCCTGGGGAGATATACAATGAATTCAATGTGCATTTTCCACAATGTAAGGTACAATAAAACATTTGAAAACGTCCTTCTTGGACCATGTGCTAGGATATAATGGAAAAGTGTGTGTATTCTTATTTATCAGGATGCCTACACATCTGCTGTTGCTACAGTAGGTGGCACATAGACCACTCTAACCCAGCTCCTCTTTAAATATGACATTTCTCCTTTTTTGAAGTGTAATCCTACAGGAAAACCACATCTACTGACAATCTCTTTAAATGTTCAAGAACCTTATGCTTTTTTTGCCATCATGAAACCCATGCACCTTCCGTGTAATAAGCTGAATTTTTGTTGACCTTGACTTGTATAGAGTCAAAGTTAACCTTGTCTGTTCCGTCTGTCATTGAAGAACCAGAATAAAACATTTTAGCACACACGTCATATGAGGGCGGTGGACATCCCATGCATATGGAAGAGTCACAGTATGAATACATAGTATTGTACACATTACATATATAGACGTGTGAACATGTAGGCTGGGCAAACATTTAAAAAAGAACAGGCGCTTTGCCTTCATAGGGCTTTTAAGCTCCAACTTCCCCCTTAATGTACCAAAGTCTGTGGATTATGT
This sequence comes from Salvelinus sp. IW2-2015, assembly GCF_002910315.2. NCBI lineage: Eukaryota > Metazoa > Chordata > Actinopteri > Salmoniformes > Salmonidae > Salvelinus > Salvelinus sp. IW2-2015. The sequence goes on along the minus strand of NC_036853.1, from coordinate 34,943,195 downwards.
CCATTGTAAAATACATTGGAGAAAAGACTGCCACTTAAATACTGTGGTCAGTTTGTAATACCTTGTGAATGCAATTAAAGTATAGAGACTGGTGGGGTTCTACTTGGGGAGAGTGGGTCCACTGAAAGACTGAAGTGAGATGAGTGGAGGTACCACACCACCTTCAACCCCCCCCCCCCCCCCCCCGATCCGATCCTCGGAACAAGCACGTCTTCATTCCACCAATAACACATTGGATCTTAGCTATAATGACAAACAAGGAATAATAATGACTCGACCTTCCCTCCTATTTGCCAGAACTCTTATTCATTTTACAGCAGGTTTTGCAAGTCAAAAACATTCATAAAATGACATTGTAGTACAGATAAATCCTTCCTTTCCTATTCTCCAAGCCAAGCTTGTCCATCTCCCTCCTCCTGGTTTTCCTCCCCTTTACCCCCCACAAGCCAAGCCTGTCCCAACATCCCGTCTGCCACCAAGCCAAGCTTGTCCAACCTCCCCTCTTTCCGCACCCTCCCCCTTCTCAGACACATTTACACCCATCCAGACATCGAGTTACTCATCCATTCTTATTCAAATTCATTCACAATACAAGATATACCCTATGCATCCACACGCCATTCTCTCCCGTCCTCCTATACATATTTACCCTCCCTTACACATCCATTCATTACACTCACACATACACCCCCCGCCACACACACACCACACACACACACCAATCCATAGGAAAGTTAGACATACACTACAGTGCAAAAGTTTGGGGTCACTTAGAAATGTCCTTGTTTATGAAAGAAAAGCAAAAAATTTGTGTCCATTAAAATAGCACCAAATGAATCGGAAATACAGTGTAGACATTGTTCATGTTGTAAATGACTACTGTAGCTGGAAACTGCAGATTTTTTATGGAATATCTACATAGGCGTGCAGAGGCCCATTATCAGCAACCATCACTCCTGTGTTTCAATGGCACGTTGTGTTAGCTAATCCAAGTTTGTCATTTTAAAAGGCTAATTGATCATTAGAAACCCTTTTGCAATTATGTTAGCACAGCTGAAAACTTTTGTCCTGATTAAAGAAGCAATAAAACTGGCCTTCTTCAGACTAGTTGAGTATCTAGAGCAGGGGTGTCAACTCAAATACCAGTGGGCCAAATGTAAAACCTGAACAAAGTCGCGGGCCAACATTGAACAAATTAACCTTTTAATATGGACCCAAACAAGTTTTGCTTTAACATTGAATATGGAACAAGCATCGCTTATTACCATACAATATATAATTTTTATAGTGGAGACATGCAAAATCGAATTTCAAATGAAAAAACACATCAATGGCATTCATTTATTAAATAAAAAAATTTAAATAAAATCGTATGCCTCTTTCTATTTGCAGCCTTCTGATTTAAATACCAAAATAAACTTTTTTAAACTTTTTCCACTGGCTAATAATTTTACAAATAAAATGATAATAAATCAATCAAACATTCAAGCCCATGCCTTGTAGCAAGAAAAGTGCACAAAGAAAACGTTAATTATTGCACACTGATCTAATCTTTTTCACGAAACTCCTCCTCATTAAAGGGCCGGGCTGATTTTGCGATCTCTGCTGCCACTATATAACTAGCCTTTCAGCAGCCTCACTTTTGGATGTGGCTTTTTTGAACATATTCTGTTGTGAAACCAAACTTCTTTTTCATCTCCTCTACTTTCTGGCTCCTTTGAGTCATGTCCATGTCCTTGTATTTGTCATGGTGTTTCGTATCATAGTGTCGTTGTACTCCTTACTTACAGCCACGTTGACTCCACAAACAAGACAAACAGGTTTGTCTTTTACATATGTAAACAGACATTCTGCCTCCCACTTGTCCAGAAAGCTCCTGTTTTCTGCCTTTCTTTTCGCCATTTTTGGGAAGGGATAGCGCGCTGACAGTTGTAGCGTCTATGTTGCTATGACTAGAGAGGGCGTTTCTGGGTCCTGTCCTGATTGGCGCGCGAAAACAACAGCAGAGCATTATGGGATTCGTAGTATTAGCGGTGAATGCGCTGTATAATACCGGCGGGCCAGCTCTAGTAGTAATTTGGTATTGTCTCGCGGCCAAATATAATACCCCGAGGGCCAAATTTGGCCCGCGGCCAGAGTTTGACACCCATGATAAGAATCTGAGAAACTGACGAGTTTCAGAAGAAAGTTATTTGTTTCTAACCATTTTGAGCCTGTAATCGAACCCACAAATGCTGATGCTCTAGATACTCAACTAGTCTGAAGAAGGCCAGTTTTATTGCTTCTTTAATCAGGACAAAAGTTTTCAGCTGTGCTAACATAATTGCAAAAGGGTTTTCTAATGATCAATTAGCCTTTTAAAATGACAAACTTGGATTAGCTAACACAACGTGCCATTGAAACACAGGAGTGATGGTTGCTGATAATGGGCCTCTGCACGCCTATGTAGATATTCCATAAAAAATCTGCAGTTTCCAGCTACAGTAGTCATTTACAACATGAACAATGTCTACACTGTATTTCCGATTCATTTGGTGCTATTTTAATGGACACAAATTTTTTGCTTTTCTTTCATAAACAAGGACATTTCTAAGTGACCCCAAACTTTTGCACTGTAGTGTATGTCTAACTTTCCTATGGATTGGTGTGTGTGTGTGTGTGTGTGTGTGGCGGGGGGTGTATGTGTGAGTGTATATGAATGGATGTGTAAGGGAGGGTAAATATGTATAGGAGGACGGGAGAGAATGGCTGTGTGGATGCATAGGGTATATCTTGTATGTGAATGAATTTGAATAAGAATGGATGAGTAACTCGATGTCTGGATGGGTGTAAATGTGTCTGAGAAGAGGGGAGGGTGCGGAAAGAGGGGAGGTTGGGACAAGCTTGGCTTGGGTGGGCAAGGACGGGATGTTGGGACAGGCTTGGCTTGTGGGGGGTAAAGGGGGAGGAAAACCAGGAGGGGGAGATGGACAAGCTTGGCTTGGGAAATAGGAAAGGAAGGATTTATCTGTACTACAATGTAATTTTATGAATGTTTTTGACTTGCAAACCTGCTGTAAAATGAATAAGAGTTCTGGCCAAATTAGGAGAGGAAGTCGAGTCATTATTATTCCTTGTTTGTCATTATAGCTAAGATCCAATGGTGGTTATTGGTGAGAGTGAAGACGTGCTTGTTCCGAGGATCGGGATCGGGGGGGGGGTTGAAGGTGGTGTGGTACCTCCACTCATCTCACTTCAGTCTTTCAGTGGACCCACTCTCCCCAAGTAGAACCCCACCAGTCTCTATACTTTAATTGCATTCACAAGGTATTACAAACTGACCACAGTATTTAAGTGGCAGTCTTTCTCCAATGTATTTACAATGGACATAATCCACAGACTTTTGGTACATTAAGGGGGAAGTTGGAGCTTAAAAGCCCTATGAAGGCAAAGCGCCTGTTCTTTGTTAAATGTTTGCCCAGCCTACATGTTCACACGTTCTATATATGTAATGTGTACAATAACTATGTATTCATACTGTGACTCTTCCATATGCATGGGATGTCCACCGCCCTCATATGACGTGTGTGCTAAAATGTTTTATCTGGTTCTTCAATGACAGACGGAACAGACAAGGTTAACTTTGACTCTATACAAGTCAAGGTCAACAAAATTCAGCTTATTACACGGAAGGTGCATGGGTTTCATGATGGCAAAAAAAAGCATAAGGTTCTTGAACATTTAAAGAGATTGTCAGTAGATGTGGTTTTCCTGTAGGAGTTACACTTCAAAAAAGGAGAAATGTCATATTTAAAGAGGAGCTGGGTTAGAGTGGTCTATGCTGCCACCTACTGTAGCAACAGCAGATGTGTAGGCATCCTGATAAATAAGAATACACACTTTTCCATTATATCCTAGCACATGGTCCAAGAAGGACGTTTTCAAATGTTTTATTGTACCTTACATTGTGAAAAATGCACATTGAATTCATTGTATATCTCCCCAGGAGGCAAATCTGGTGTTTTTAGWTAGAATTCAAGCTATATTCCATCAAACCCAGACAGGACCTATTATTTTAGCATGCAACCTAAATCACACATTCTGCAAGTTAGACAGACATAGCGATAAAAAAGGCAAATTCAAGGAGCCTCCAAAGAGGCGTAAAAAAATTATTTCTACAAATATTTTTCTGGAGATGTCTATTCCCAACTACAAAATACTTTTTTTTCTCAAAGTAAAAAAAGCTATTCAGACCTGGTTTTCCATCCTCCTCCTATGTCCTTCACCCCACACACACCTCATTCTCCACACCCTGTTGCATGCATACACGTGCACACACACACACRCGCCTGAACGCACATACTGTACATACAGTGCACACACACATCTGCGCACACACACAAGCTAGACCACAGCAGTTTGCCCACCCCATCTTCATCCCCGTATACACACATACGCGCACACAAGCCACACACTAGACCACAGCGGAGCGACATCAGTCACTTTTATACATCCAGCTGTTAGCCACTTTCCTCTCTCTCTCTCTCTCTCTCTCTCTCTCTCTCTCTCTCTCTCTCTCTCTCTCTCTCCAGGAGGCAGGCTCTGATTTCTTCTCTCAATCCCATTGTAGATTAATCATTACACTCTGCCAGAGCCCACTCAGGTCTGACCCGGCCGCTTTATTATTGCTCCCCTCGCCCTCCCCTCCAGTCACCTCCCCGGCGCTGACGCCACCACTACCACTGAATTCAAAGATTGCATCCCAAACGGCACCCTTTTCCCTATATAGTGTACCACTTTCAACCTGGTCAAAAGTAGTGCAATATAAAGGGGGGTAGGGTGCCATTTACGGCGCATCCCCATTCTGTGGCGAGGCTGGTCGGATGGCCATTTCAATTAAGACTGTTCTTCTGATATTCATGGAGATGTTCTAGAAAAAATGTAAGTATAATATATGTGTAGTAGGCTTCTATGGTATGGTAGTGACAGATTAATTTCTTTAAAAGGTTATTCCTATAGTTTCTATAGTCTTTATACAGCTGACTCTACAGCTCAATCTATAGGTATGTCGTAGGCTTGTGGCGGCCTGGTTTCTCATTTCTGCCTGCCGTGCTAGTGCTTCTCTGTAACACAGTGGCAGACAGACAGACGGCAGCATTGTGATGGCTGAGTTCCTCATTCTGAAGGCAGGTCTCCGCAAGGTGATTCTGTCATGGATTGTAATTATTGCAGCAGCTGTGGCAGAGACTAACGAACCTGCGAGCGGGTTTCCGAGGATACGTTGCATCCGAGACAACAACATCAACGAGGCATGCTGCTATTTCCTCTTCCTCCCCGTGGGTTCTTCTGTGTGCTGATTGGACAGAGAGATTACATTACGAATGGAATAGCAGTCGATATAATATCATATGAGGAATATGGGACGTATAGTATCATAGGACGTATAGTATCAGGACGTATAGTATCAGTATATAGGACGTATAGTATCATACGTCTTACCCGGTCATACAATAGCATACAAATTGGATTAAGTAATTTACCATAAGTCTTAGAGTATAATATTGTAGAATAAAACGTATAYGTAAAACATATAATATTGTAATGACCCAGGGTTTACAAGTGCGGATATCGACTCCGCTTGAGCATGCTTTTGGGGCGCAGTCAACAGCACGCTGGACTTCAGGCTAGAGGGCCGAGGGTTCGAGACCTGCTCCCTCCCTGTTTCATTCCATCTTTCTCTGAGACCAGTTTGCTTGTTGAGATGTAACAACAAAGGAGAATTACTGTGAGGATGTATGTTGACATTTAGAACTAACGACAAAGGTTAGGATCATTTACGTAAAAGGTTAGGAGAACTAAAACGACAGGTTAGGTGAATTTACATAGCAGGTTATGTGAATTGGGTTAAATTTAGAATACGTTTTAGGGGAAGGGCTAGCTAAAATTCTACAGTTGTGCCCAACACGATTTTGAACACGCAACCTTTGGATTGATAGACGGTCGCGGGTAACGCTCACACATCCTCCCGACCAACTTCCCTTCTTTCATTTCTGTCGAAAGTAACTAGACCATTAGTCGGTATCATACGTCTTGAAAGTGCTCAGAAATGCATAAAGTATGTTTTCGTATGGSTCTGAGGCCAGGCTTCCTTATCTTTTTAACCACAAATCATAGAAATACACACACAGTAGCCCATGTATACACACACACACTCTCTCTCTCTCAGGGGAGCTAGGATCAAGTACACTAGGTCAAAAGGGCGTAGGATGCTTGGCTATTTCATTGCCACTGCATCACCCCTCTGTCCAGTATCTCCCTTCATAAGCAATGCACACTCTCCTCTTCAACCAAATGTACTGTATATGTTGCTTCAGCCCAGAAGTCTATGCAATTTTTACATTTGAGTAATTTAGCAGACACTCGTATCCAGAGCGTCTTACAGTAATGAGTGCATACATTTTCTTACTTGTCCCCCATGGGAATTGAACCCACGACCCTGCCATTGCAAGCACCATGCTCTACCAACTGAGCCACACAGATGTCTGTGGAATACTGATGTTAGAGGGAGGAGACAAAAACAGAGGGAGGCGAGAAACACCAYCTAAACAGCATTATCTGGCAGAGAGACAATAGGATACGTTGTGTATTTAATTTGAACAGCCGAGAGGCTGGGTGTAAAATTAGTTCAGATGCTTGAGAGATAAGGAGAACGAGGAGGGGGAATAACACAACATTATAAATGGATGGCGTTAGTGTTTGTCTTCTTCATTCTGTGTTAACTCTTATCTTATCTCTTAAAACTAAATTCATTACAGGAGAAACGAAAATGCTTCTAAACACAACTTTTGCTGGAATTTGTGGTAATGAATGATCGCTAAGATTAAATCAGTCCTTTACTGTGATAGTTTCAGGTTTGTTTGGGTGGTGTAAACAGATATAGGTATTGAACAAAGCCTGCCATTTCTGAAACTCATCCTGTTTTGGGTGGTTGCTGGGGAGATTATCCAACGATAAATCCACGACGATATGAGATACCCTTTGTACCAACACAACAGAGGGCATTTCATGGGCACAATGCTGATTGCTGATCCCCTTAATGGTGTTGCGCACTGTAATCCCAAATTATTTAACCAGATTACTCGACAAGATTGAGTAAAATTCTGCTTTGGGATTACGTATTTGAATATATAGCAAATGTACAACTGTAGATGCCTGTTTTCTTCTTGTGTATTAGTTTAGCTCAAAATAGACATGGGCTTAGCTTGTACTGTATATTTCCATCCCTCTCTCCTCTATCTGTGCWATAGGCCCCTAGCAGTCAGTCAGCCTCCCTCCTGCATAACGTAAACCTATGGAGCTACTGAGCCTACGATGTGCTGAAACTGACATATGACAGTCATCATGGCGGATAGATGAGTGACAGAGACAGATCAATGCCTGCGTCCCAAATGGCACCCTATTGCCTATTTAGTGCACCACTTTTGACCAGGGCCCATACCAGAAATGGCCCCTTCTCATTTGTGGTGAGAGTTTTCTTCTGAATAAACTAGGATATGGTATAAAAGGGATTTGGTTCATTCACCCTGCTTATACCTCTGCTCGTACACCATTGGGAGCTTGAGGAGGAGGGATTTTCTTGCAACCATATTGAAATATGCCTGAGGCACACTCCACTGCTGCTGAAATTAGATTATTTGGGTTTTGTTTATCAGTTTTGCCGGGGTCGTTTTCACTCCGCGATATTTGCAGCTGTCTCCGGGTTGGTTTGTTTGAAACGGTATAGTTGACAGCTCCTGCTGTGTGTGTGTGTGTGTGTGTGTGTGTGTGTGTGTGTGTGTGTGTGTGTGTGCATATCTGTTTGCTCCTGTCTGTGCAGAATGTGCACTCACTCTCCAGCCCTTGCCTTCCACTGCCAAATAATTTGATGCACTGATGTTCAAATCCACTTCATCTCCACTATGGTCTGTTGGCGCGCCGTCAAGTATCGACTAGACATTTCTCCTGTTTTTGGGTCACGAGTTTGGCAGCGTCTCCTTTGCTCCGCTCCGCTCAGCCCTCTCCCTTCCGCTGTAGAGAGAATGTGCTGACCACTGGCTGGTTATCTCCGGGTGGACGTGACCATCCATCTTGAGCCAAAATAGGCCAACAGTGGAGTGAGTCAGAACAGAGAGAACCTGGGAGAGGAGGGAAATAATCATCCTGCAGGTCTGGAGGTGCCTGTGAGTGTCAATCAGTCAGTCACTCAGACAGACAGACAGACAGACAGACAGACAGACAGACAGACAGACAGACAGACAGACAGACAGTCTGTATATTGCTTCTTTAATCAGAACAACAGTTTTCAGCTGTGCTACCATAATTGCAAAAGGGTTTTCTAATGATCAATTAGCCTTTTAAAATGATAAACTTGGATTAGCAAAAAACAACGTGTCATTGGAACACAGGACTGATGGTTGCTGATAATGGGCCTCTGCACGCCTATGTAGATTTTCCATTAAAAATCTGCCGTTTCCAGCTACAATAGTCATTTACATTAACAAAGTCTACAGTGTATTTCTTATCAATTTGATGTTATTTTAATGGACAAAAAATGCTTTTCTTTCAAAAACAAGGACATTTCTAAGTGACCCCAAACTTTTGAATGGTCGTGTATATTGTGGGGCTATTTGCATCAGGTATAGACTTTCAAAATGAGCAAGCAACACAGTGTCTGGTTGTTGACCATGTTGTACTTCAGTCCCCTTGTTGTGAGTCATGTCTTCAGTACTGTTTTACTGTAAATGTGTCGGCCCAGACATGGCCCATATTCTTACAGTTGATTCGACACTGCTACTGACGACTCTCCGTACGAATGGTGTGTAACTTTAAGTCTTGCCCTTCTGCTCCAATTCATGTCATGTCAAGTCCCATGCTGATCTCTACTGTACAGATGAGTGTCTAGGGAAACTTCAACCCGCATTGTCTGATAGATATGGAGAGTTCGAACAATACAATTTGCATAGAGTCTATCCAGTTAGTAATGTGAAAGTTGAAGTGTTGAATTTTAACTGCTGATAGGTGTATTTTTGATTCTCAAATTCTAAACAAAAACTGTCTATCATATGTCATGTTGTTGTGAGATATGTTTGATAGACATCATTGATCACAAGTTGTCTGATAATCAATGTAGGCTAGTGCCACACACAGCTCAATGAAAACGTCAATGCTAGTATTCTGGTTATTGGGTTTTTCCTAAGCTATAGGTAAAGACTCCATCTTCCTCTCCTGTGAATATACAGATCGAGAACATCTTCTGTGAAATGATTTATAATATTCTGAAGATGCAGGGTCACTTCGACAGCTGTATATGTACTGATATATATATATATGCCTTACATTTATTCAGTTTTACTACATTACCGCAGGCTCAATCCCGCCCATAAACGTCATTGATTCAAATAGCTTCTGAGGCAGGCAGGCAGGCAGCGGTGTCTCGAGCCGAGCCTCAAGCGAGCGCAGTGTGGCATTGCATAGCGAGTGGAGGCGTCTGCTTGCTTCTTTAAGTATATTCGTATGAACAACACAACTACGGCTCACCTCTTCTTTTAAAGATGTGGACAGAAGTCGGGAAGCTAATGCTCTTACATKTGTTACTAATGGAGCTCCACTCCACCCAAGGTAAGACATTTTCTCATTGATCATCGGAGAARGGAATTTTCATTACAACGAATGGTGAATGGGTAAGCGACGTTGCAGAACGGAACTAGCCAGAGTATCCAGTAAGCATCGTAGAGGCAGAATAGCGTTGATGCACTCCTTATTTTCAAATAGTCACCACAACAGGACATTCATGTTTACCTGCACTAAATACTATTTTAAAGCAGGTTATATGTGCTCTGCTGTTGGTACTTAATATACAACGTCACGAAAACAGTCTTTACTGTTCTTTACCCAGCCTAGTAAATGACAATGCGCGGGTGGTAGCCAACATGTGCATGAATGACATATGGAAGGTAGCCTAAACCTCCGCGTGAACACAACGTGTAGCCTAGGCTACGTGGAAGGCAGGCTACGTGGAAGGGGTAGTATTTCCATTATTTCCTCATTGATCCAATACATGGGCATGCTCGCTGTTATTTTTTTATTCAATCAGCAGCATATTTTGAGTTGGCTCGTAAGCCTGTTATAGCCTACGTTACATGTCTTACTGTGTTGTCAACAGTCACAAAAATAGGTTAGGCTACAATCAAATAGAGAAACCAATTAGGATACATGAAAGTCCAACAGTTCAAGTTTTGCATTCCAATTTGAAACGATTAGACGGAAATAATTCCCATATAGACCTCGTGCCAGTTAAATGACACTTGCTTTTTTTCTTCTGTTCTCAATGGATGTTGTGCTTATCATAGAGAGTAATCAACGCTGTTTGTCCCCCAGACCGTGTTGTAGGCTAATAACAATGTATTACGGCATCAGTTAAAACATCATTTAATAACAGTGGATCCAACCYTTGTKGCAACAACGTTGTATCAAGGAACCYCTGTAAAACCTGATTGTATCAGTGGATCAATGAAACATCGAGMCATTTCATAACAACGTTTCCTACCAAAGATAGAACACTTGTGCGCGTTGCGCGTGGGCGTTTTGGGATGAATTGGTGACACGTCCCTGGCGCACAACCTATATTTTGTAACCAAACCTAAACATATATACATTTTTTATTTTTTTTATTGTTTTATTTACGGGTTTATSTTGTTCTTATCTGCAGGAACTCATACTGATACGGTTTGCGAAACGGGTCAGTTTCAATGCAAGAACGGAAGGTGCATACCTACTCTCTGGAGATGTGACGAGGACGATGACTGCTCTGACAACAGCGATGAAGAAAACTGTCGTAAGTAACACCTGCTTAACACATGTCCACGAGCAGATACTATACTGTAGCATATATGTGACCCCCATTGCATTGTGGAGGCGCCTGGGGGCATCAATACGCATTGTACATAGGGTCACCAGAACAGGTGTTGGGAGTTTTTACAATGTAATGTGGATATGAGTTCATATTGCCACGGCTGAGTGGCTGGGAACTTGACTATTATTTTCATAGCAAAATGATTGTATGAACACATTGACAAGAAGGGTCTAGAAACAGATAGCRTTGTGGATATCAATAATTGACTTAATTGGTACTTGAATTGATTTAGTCATTTCATAATGAACACAATTTGAAGAGTCAGCCAGCAAATGATCAATTAAGAATTTGCCACGCAACTAATTGGATGAACAGTTAAGTTGAAGTTGCCAATTGATTTTTGTCTCCACATGTCATAGCCAATAGCACACCTGCTTGTTGTCCTATGCATAGCGTGACATTTGCACGCTTGTCTGACATTGACTGGCTACAGATTATAATTATTGGCGACAACACTCGTCGGGAAAGAGATACGTTTTTTTGTAACGAGCAGTGCTCGTGTCACATCACTGCAACAGATCTATAAACATAGCCTTTTGTCCTRATGGAAGTGAGTTGATGTTGTTATTTGAAGGAAGGGCCCTCAATTACAAAAAGGCCTACTGTGCCACACACAGGTCAATGACAGAGATGCTGGTCCCCACAACCAGCGTCTCAAACATGCCCCCACCACTCTCCCTCTCGTTCCCCAACTTTAAACTTGCCAGCCAGACTGGGAAGAGACTGTTCCCCCCGTCTGCTCTCCCTCTATCTAGTCATTCCTCTACATATAAGCTACTTAGCTTCTCTCTATATTTCAACCTGTCTCTCTCGCTCTCGCTCTCTCTCTCTTTTTCTATCTCTCACCCTCTGCTCCTCTCTACTCCTCGGGACTTGTATCCCCTAGCCAACGAGAGCTGGGTGGCATTWCATGGTGCTGCCTCCCAGCTCTCCTGTGCTATGCCCGGTGCTTTAAAACGCCAGGGTCTTCGAAGGCATGCATGGCAGACAACCTGGGAAGAGAGGAGCGGAGAGCGCCAGCGCCGTGCCAAGCCAAGGAGGCTGTGCCCACTTGTCTTACCCCCACAAAGGGCATCAGCTGACAGGTTGGAGATAAATCCAGTGGCACGACTGGTTGCCAAAGCGATACCCTCTGGCGGTGCGCCAACCTCTCCAGTAGATGCCAGTGCTGCTTGCAGTGGCTCCCCAAGCCCCACATCGCCAGCTAAAAACGCAACACAGGAGCCGGGGAAGACGGGAGAGAGGAGGAGAGAAGCAGAGGGGAGAATAAAGGAGGTGAGAACAGAGGAGAGGACATGGGTAGAGGAGAGGGGGGGGGTTGGAGAGAAGGGCAAAGTAGTTCATACTGGTAAACAAAACATGATGTGCCAGAACAGCAGAGGCCCCTGACATTTTGTCTCGCCCCATAACAATCTGTGCTCTACAACCAGCGCACCACCTCTGGGCTCCCTGCCTCGCCAACCCCATCCCCTCTCACACCTTAAGCCTGGTCACAACACTGCCAAGAAGCTAACTTAGCCCAGTAACCTGACCCGGCAGCCCTGCACCTATCTCAGGCAGCACACCTCTCTCCCTCACTGCCAATATGATCCGTCTCTGTCTCAGTCTCAGTGCCAGGCCCCTGTCCCTCTCCACAAGGATTACCCACAAGCCTTCTCCAGTATTAGAATAAGTCCTGCTAGATTGGGTGTATTTTGTGCGTGTCTCTCCTCATCCCTCCCTCCTCTCCTGCATGTCTCTCTACCTCCCCGTGTCGTTCACACCAGCCTCAGAGGGGATTCCGCTCCTGTTGCCCCGAGAGACAGAGAGGGGAGGGAGGCCACACTCCTCCTTATCAGGTGTGTGTGTGTGTGTGTGTGTGTGTGTCTAGTTGAATATGAATTTTAAAACACTTTTCTAAACAAGGCCGCTCTGAATGATATTGGATGATGCCAGTTATGCAAGGGTTTTATTTATCCTCCTGGTGTGAAACATATTCTTTCCCTCTTCTCTGTTTTGTATTTAATTTTTCTTGTTTTTTTTCAATTTTTTTTTCCCACCCCCCCCCCCCCCCCGCCTGTCTGGCCCAGTCTCAGCCCCTGCTCCGGTCTCAGTCTCACAGGAACACAATAGAACTGAGTGTGTCTGACACAGAGACGTACTCTATTGTAGCCAGGGAAGAGCTGTCCGCAGATTAGACATTAACGCACATTTCACGCCTCTCGCTGTGTGTGAAGCTCGACCCAGACAAACGAACACGCACACAGTAATGCCAGGAGAAATGCCAAACATCACATCGTACCCTGGACTCCAACATGCACGGAAGCATCCTGAAGAGCTACCCTCCTGTAGGTTTTCGCTCCAGCCCCAGTTGTAACTAACCTGATTCAACTCGTCAGCCAGCTAATTATTAGAATCAGGATGCGTTAGATTAGGGTCGGAGCGAAAACAGGACGRTAGCTCTCCAGGAACAGGGTTGGAGAGCCCTGCTGTACGACAACAGCCCATTTTGGGGTCATACTTTAATGGCAACACATCAGGTCAGAGTGCAGGGTCTTAATCAATTCACCCTGACCCTGTAGGAATCCTGTGCTAACCACTCAGATAGATGAAACCTAGCCAACCATTTTAAAAGGCTGGTACGCTTTGTATGCCTCAGAGGTCTTCAGTACAGAGAAGAGTAGAGGCATGCATGGAGGCTGCACGTCTCACTCCCACGTCAGCTCTAGGTCAGAGCTGACATGAGTCCTCTTTGTAGCTGGCAGTAAAAAAATCAGGCCAGTAGAAATGTGTGTGTGTTTTGAAAAGACTGGTGTCGTATGAGTCAGCCCTGGCATTTAGCCCGCTCGCACACAAGTACACGCACACACGTGCTGACACGAGTGCACGCGCACGCACGCACGCACACACCCACCTCCCAAAGTGGGTGTCTGTCTGTATACGAGAAAACAATATGGGTTTTATGTGGATGGAGGGAGAGGGGGTGTACAGGAATGCTATTCGCAGCAGGTGCGACGGAGTAGACTCCAGATTGTGCTGGGACACACACTGCGGCAGGAATAGCTGGAGACACCTGATTGTGACAGAGGAGCTGGATACCTCACAGTCCCACGCAGAGACGGGTAGAACAGGAGCCATGTCCAGCTACAGTACTGCTGCACCGGAATGTCAAGCTGAGCTACCTTGTTTCCTGCATGTCTACCTGTTTGCAGTGTGTAGTGTTTCTGTGCATGTGTGTGTGTGTGTGTGTGTGTGTGTGTGTGTGTGTGTGTGTGTGTGTGTGTGTGTGTGTGTGTGTGTGTGTGCAGTCACAGCATCAACCCGCCCCCCCGTTGCACTACTATCCCTGGTCCTGTCATTATTGAGGAGAGGATGCTTTCCTCTCGGTATCCCAAACCACATTTTAGCAGAACTGACCCCCCGAGTGTCATGATGTTGGCTGGATAGGGTACAGTTGTGACAAGGCGTAAGCAGGCCACAGAGATGCGAAAGTCAGAAAGAATAGCTGTCTTCAATAGTATCATGTTCTACCACAGTGCCAATACCTTCCTCTTGTGAATGGGTTTGGGTGTTGCGGTAGTGTTAGTGAATTATAGTAGAGTTCAGTTGTAGCCTTAGGGTAGGGTTCTTCACGGGTTTCACCCGATTACCCGGGACCCGACCGGGCTGGGTCTGAAATTCTGACGTTGTCCCTCGGATCTGATTTGATTGTCACGGGTCTCGAGTATTACTAATTATAACTGATTTGCCGGTAAGGACCCGTACAGATCCGAATGCGACTGCKGCAGTGTAGAGAGCGAGAAAATGGTCTCTCGTGCCGCTGTGCAGGACTTTCACGACAGCGGCGCGTGTCGGTTGTTGTTGTCGACCCAATCACAAGACATCAAAGCGGCAATAGCCTCTGGCTCTGTGTGTGCCTTGGCAAGCACGTTAGGAAATCAAGGAAGAATTCAAAGTTAAATGAGAAGGATAGGCTACAACGACCAATAGCCAACAGGTAGGCTGCTACTTTATACTCTGACTGGGGCTGTTGTTGTAATTGCGCACCTAGGATGGGGGAAAGCGCTGCCTATGTAGCCTAAATTAGCCTACCCAGAGAGCTTCACTTCTCGGGTTTGATGCAGTCAAAACAGGTGCTATGTAATCAGATTGGATGATACTTAACCTCGCTTTGGCAGCTACAAGTTAGTAGCTAGTGCGTGTCGGCTTGGTTGCTGCTGTCTCTCTCTCCCTCCTTCCTGTAGCATCCTTCTCTCTCTCTCTCGTCTCTCTCTCTCTCTCTCCTCTCTCTCGTCTCATTCTTTTCTTCTCCCTTTTTCTTTTCTCTTCTCCTTCTCCTTCTCTCCTCTCTCTATCTCTCTCTACTCTTCTCTCTCTCTCTCTTCTCTTCTCTCTTCTCTCTCTCCTCTCTCTCTCTCTCTCTTCTTCTCTCTCTCTCTCTCTCTCTCTTCTACTCTCTCTCTCTCTCTCTCTCTCTCTCTCTCTCTCTCTCTCTCTCTCTCTCTCTCTCTCTCTCTCTCTCTCTCTCTCTCTCTCTCTCTCTCTCTCTCTCTCTCTCTCTCTCTCTCTCTCTCTCTCTCTCTCTCTCATCTCTCTCTCAAGCCCAATGAGAGAAGGGTGTAAACAGGGGGAATTTGTGGTTTTCTTGTTTTTGTTGTTTCTTTTCTTCCTCTGATTACCTTGTTTTACCGTCAAGCCGGATTTCCCTCTCTGGCCGTGGCCCGATATTGCACCTCACCGCAACTCCGCTCTGCCTGCGCAGGACTGACATATGTTCAAAGTCAAACTCCCCGGCACAGAAATCCTGTTTCTCTTCCTCTCTCCGTCTTGTTTTCTCTCTGTTGTTTTGTTTCCATTTGATCTCCCCAGCGCCTGACAGGGTATATCACCTAATCCCCGACCAACAGATTAGGGAATATCTTAATGTGACTCAGGTTTATTTACTCCCCACTGTTCATAATCCTGTTTTTTCATGACCAGTTCTTCACTCTTAGTCAGAGAGCGAGGGGAGCGTGCTGATGCGGACCCGACATACGCTTCACTAAGAACGTTACCCGAATTAAAACGAGGTACATCTGAAAGGTATTAGATCCAATCTGCTAGACGTAATACCTAGCTTTCTGTTTCAGTGACAGAGCCACCGAGCACAGGGCCCTGTTTCGCTTTGCACTGTCGTTGTCGACCTCACACGTTCGTTTTCATTAAAAGTTTGTGTTCAAGTCAGAAGGTAGGTTATTTTTACTGGCCTTGTTTCCCCCCCCCCTCTCCCTATGTGTTCTGAGTTAGTTTCAGGGCCATAGGGCCATGACTAGCCATTCAATCTCCCTAGCCTAGACTCTGAAGAAGATGCTGCTTTGATGCTTCACATTCCCCTTGCGGGAATCCGACGCGGATGTCTTACTATGGCTTCGGAGTGGGAAATCAGATTTAGCTAAAAGTAGGATTTGGGAGTTGAGGGTTGAGGTCGCTGGAACTGTGCTGTCATTGTTGCCACGAGGGATGTGTGTGGTGTGTGTGCACGCGCATGTGTGTGTGAGTGTGTCATTTTGGGAGAGAGGGGTGAAACGTGATTTTCCAGGCCGGTCTTGCGAGGGACAGTAAAGGCTTTGATAGGTTTGGTATCTCTGCACTAAGATTCTGCTCAGCGCCAACCTAGCGTCAACAACAAGCCACAGCCATCTCATAATTAAACACCACACACACACACACACACACACACACACACACACACACACACACACACACACACACACACACACACACACACACACACACACACACACACAACACACCACCACACAACCACACACACACACACACGCTGTCCTGTCCTCTGAAGGATTCTGTTAACCCCCCTTTTAGAGTGATGGAATCCATATTGAAGTCATCTCTCTTCTTTCTCTCTTCCTCCCTTCCTCCCTGCCTACCTCATCTCTCCTACCTCAAGCTAACGCAGTAGTGGATAAGGCTGTTTGCGTTGATGACAATTACACCGTTCGTACATATCTCCTCTATACACCCGTAGCGGGGTTCTCACTAAGCTCCCAGAGCGACTCTTACCTTGAGGGGATTTTGCTTGTCATGCGTTGCAGCGAGAGCGACGACGAGGCGGCCTAGATGCCCGCCCCGGTTCTCTTTGATGGTTCGCGTGGCTCGCGGCCCGGCATTCGAGACATTGCGTAGCGTCATCGGCAGCCCTGTCGACTGTGCTGATCCGAGCTGAGCCGATATCTTAACACGCTGTACAAGCTCCTGGGGCTCTTTATCATAGAGAGGGGGCGGGGGGGGGGGCG
>NC_036853.1:34919022-34924010 GCF_002910315.2 Salvelinus sp. IW2-2015 | reverse complement strand
TCCGTTGCCTGCTATTCGCACGCACGCACGCACGCACGCACGGCAACGCACGTCACGCACGCACGCCACACACACACACACACACACCACAGGGGGGGGGCTGGCTAACGGAGAAAAGGAGTTGAGGGGAAGAGTGATAGAGGGGTGTAGATGGAGAGATGAAGAGCCACAGAAGTTATTCAAGCCTTGGGAGAAAATCAGGCAGGCCCAAGAAGACGAGGATTTCTCGTAGGTAAATATCTATAGGAGAGGAGGACTGTGTACACACCCCTCCTTTCCCCTCACTCCGCCCCCCTCAGCCCCACTGATCTCTCCTCAAGCTCTCTCTCTCTCTCTCCTTTTCTTCCGCTGCTTCATGGGGTCTGTTTCCAATGTGTTTACCCCATCCGAGTCTCTCCCCCCTTGCCCTCTCTCTATTCAGACCCCCTGCCCATGTGTCAATGGGAGCTGACACTCAATGTACTCTCGCGCTACACCACTATTACTGAGAGGCCCATGTTCCTCCGCCTTACACACACTTACTGAGATTCACAGATAATGGTGTGTGTGTGTGTGTGTAGTGCATGCTTATCCGTGTCTGATGGCCGCTCTGTTTAGGCCCTGTTGTTGTCGTCGATAATGTTTGTTTTCTTTCGAGCGCTGTCCCCGAACTGCATTAAGGTTTTATAAGCTGTTTGACGATGCGCTTTAACATCCCACTCACCCTTAAGAAGTACCTCTCTGGGGCCAGCTGTGCCGGCCGTGCTAGACTGAGACCTTTACATATCATTACGCTGGCTTTAATGCAGCAGAACATCAGAAAGCCTGCTCTCGCTCTCCCTCTCTCCGTGTCCCTTTCCAGTTATCAAGTCTGTWGGTGAGTACAACGACCTGACCGTCTGGCAAATTCATACCTTCATAGCATAATGGTCACCGTGGTCTATTTTACATGATATCTGTGTTGAATGTTTGATGTTGCACCTGGCCAGTTAGTTTCTCGTGCAGATTGCCGTGTGGGTTGTTGAAACTTCGGTAGCGTGTCATATTGGAGGAGCAGTTCTATTCGGTTCTGTTCGTCACAGACATCAGCGCGCAGCAGGTCAGCGTTTACCGTGCTCATCCCACTTCCTTCTCTTTCCCCTCCTCCTCCTGTGACACTGCTGCGGACTGTTCGGGGTCCTGTCTGTCCAGGGTCCTGTCCCTTCTGTCCAGGGTCCTGTCTGAGCGCAGGTGCTGCTCTCTGCTGCTTTGATGCCCATGAATGCATGTCAGCTGTAAGGTGCCTGCCTACCCACTGCACACAGGTGCACTCGYGCCCCCCCYCCCCCATTTCATCCCAAGACCCCAGGGATGGGTAGTCGGTGGGGGTGGGGGTAACTGACCTCATTGGACACATTGGTCACTGTCTGATCTCGACGCACTCAGACAGACGTTCATGCGTGGCACACACACATGCACCCATTTATACATGCACATATGTCCGTGCCTATGCACACACAGTACAGTACAGATGCACACAGTCACATGCACACACGCACACTATGCGTACAAGCCTACACAAGCATGCATGCACGCAGGTTGATACAGCAGCTGTTGTTGACCGTAAAGAAAAGGTCTGTTATTGGCTTTAAACCAAGATGGCCTGGTCTGGGATGGAACATCTGATGCGGTCATTAAAGATTTTGTGGTTTAAGTCTGTTCATTATCTAGGATTAGTCTGCGACAGGGCGGGTAGATAGAGAAGGAAGGAAGGAGAGAGAGAGAGAAGGAAGGRAGGAGAGAGAGAGAACGAGAGAGTCATTTTTGGAGCAGCTTTAGTTTTTTTCCCCATAAGCCGCCTCTCTTTGCTCTTCCCTTTTGGTTTTCATTCTCTTGACTGAGAGGGAGAGAGAGGCGTTGAGGGTGATATGCAGTACGGTACAATCAAACAGACATGCAATTCCCTACCCCTCTCTCTTGCCCACTTAGTGTTCAAAGTCACATTGTTATATTTTCACTGATTTGACATTTAAGTAGTGTTTTCATGTATGTGGGTATTGAAACAGCTGTGGCTGACTGCTTCTGCTCTTCCAGGTGAGGGAACATGAGAACTGATGCGCATCAAGAAATAACTGCGATAAACGCACTGCAAAACCATTTAAATCGATACGTTCACTAGGGAAGAGGTGGTTTTAACTCCATTCTAAAGTTGACTTTGCTTATGGAAAACCGTATCTAGCGAGTGAAGGGTTGCACGAATGCTCAGTTGTTGGGTCTCGAGCTCCGCTTAAATGGAAATGTTAAATGGAAGTTATGGAACTCCCTTGCGTGCTTCTGTTATGGGGTAAAGTTCACAATGAAACTGACATTAAATGTGGAGAACGATTCCCCCCAATGCTCCAACAGTGCCTCATGTGGTGCCACTCCGAATAATACAATAACGGCATAGATATCACAGAAAACGTCTCAAAAGTGATATCCATAAATCTGTCAATTTCAGGCATGTCCAAAACATGTGTAATAAAGTAGCAGRAGCCTGCTTACATCGGTCACAAGTGGGATCTATTTCTGGTCTGGATAATTTTGCCTTTGACCAATGCAGCTGATGAACTACTTTAAATTGAATTACAGCATGTCTTAGACATATAGATGAGGAATGTGTTCTYTGAAGCATACTCTGCCAAGATCCTGTTTCAGGCGGAGTATCAAGGGAGGGAAATGTACTTTTTAGAGATTTTTGAAATTGCGTGTGACCCAAATTCCCAAATATTTCAATTTCTGCGAAGTCACTCTGGAGGGCACATGACTAAAATAAGTTTGCATGGCAGAAGGAGTAATAGGCATTAATTCACTTTTTTGTGGATTAACCGTATACCCGGATATTTTACCAAATGTCTTTAGTAGAACCTGGATCTCTGGAATACCAGTTAAAGGGTCAGACATATATAATAGCATGTCATCCACATAGAGTGAAACTTTATGCTCTAAGCCCCCTCTTCAAATACCTTTGATAGTGGTGTTATTACGTTTTGGTATGACTAAAGGCTTAATTGTGATGGCAAACAGCTGAGAGGATAGAGGACAACCCTGTCTTGTCCCACGTTGAAGTTGGAAATAGGATGAAATATTATTTGTGCGCACTTCAGCCATAGCGGAAGAGTAAAGGACTTTGATCCAGGACATGAAATTGGGACCGAATCCAARTTGTTTGAGAGTATAATATAGATAATCCCACTCCACCCGATCAGTGATAACAATATCTCTGGATTGTCAGATGAAGAGGAGTTATAAAGTATATTATAAAGACATCTGATGTTGAAAAATGAATTGACGTTTTTTAATGAAACCAGTTTGATCTGTAGAGATAATGGAGGGAAGGACTGACTCAAAACGGCAAGCAATCATCTTAGAAAGTATCTTTACATCGCAATTCAGTAAAGAAATTGGCCTATATGAACCACACTCAAAAATATATGCTTTTCTCATTGTTAAGGGTAAAGAGTTTGAGGAGAATGATTCCTCAAATACTGAACGCAAGAGAGGAGAGAGTTGATCTGAGAATTCGCTCTGAAATCTGTCGGGTCCAGGGGATTTACCACACTGAATAGATTTTATTGCCAACACAATCTTTTCTACAGAGAACTGTTCTTCTGATTCAGTAGCTATCTCATGGTCAAATGTAGGAATATCTAAGTTCTCAAAGAAGGTGTCGAGTAAGGTAGTATTACCAGCGGTTTCCGAAGTGTATAATTGTGAGTAAAAGTTATGAAAGCGTGAATTTACCTCTAAATGATCAATACATTTGTTACMCAGCTCATCAGTTCTCAGGTATGGTTTGATTTTCTAGCATTTTCCCTGATTTCTCTCCATGTTCACAATTTTTGTATCAAGAGTTASTAATTMGATTTTCAGCTTGTCGAGTTGAAAGAAGATCAAACTCTGTCTGAAGTGTCAAACGATGTTTTAGTAAATCTGCGGATGAAGAGTGTGAATATGCCATATCAAAATCTTTTTATTTTATTTGTAAGTTCCCGTAGGCGTTGAACATTCTACTTCCTTAATCTTGCGCTGTACGAAATAATTTGGCCCCTTAGATAAGCCTTCATTGATTCCCAGACTGTTGCAGGAGATAATAAAGGGGTTTGATTAAGCTCGGGAAATAGCTCAATTTCAGATGATATTAAAGCAACAAAGGTTTCTTCTGATAGCAGTAGTGCGTTAAGCCGCCAAGGTAGATCAWTAGGCTGTGTGTTTGGTATAAGTGGTTTCTTAGCACACACGGGTCCCGTGTGGCTCAGTTGGTAGAGCATGGCGCWTGCAACGCCAGGGTTGTGGGTTCAATTCCCACGGGGGGACCAGGATGAATATGTATGAACTTTCCAATTTGTAAGTCGCTCTGGATAAGAGCGTCTGCTAAATGACTTAAATGTAAATGTTAAATGTTAGCAAGAGGAGAATGAACCGAAATGACTATAGCTTGGTAATCACACTCYGCGATAAGTGGCAGAAATCTATTGTCTAGGAAAAAGTYGTTTGTAAGTTAGAAGGTCTTATGAACTGGTGAAAAAAAAGATTGTGGAAATTCCACACATTAGATATGTCATATTTTTTWAAGAAATAGCTGAATTGCGGATACTGTCWTTGATGAAGATGATACCTTAGGAGAGCTACGATCCAGATTGGGCGACAGTACACAATTCACATCACCACCTATTTATAGGTGGTGTGTGTCCACATTTGGTAATCGAGGAAAGAAATTTGTGATGAATGAACAATCCCAATTTGGTGAATAGATGTTAGCCAAGATAACAAGGTGTATTATACAGTCTTCCTACTACAATAATGAAACGGCCTGCTGAGTCTGGGCTAGTGAGAACAAGTTCATTTACAACTGCGACCTGGCCAAGATAAAGCACTAGCAATTCGACACATACAAACAAACAGAGTTCACATGGAATAAACAAAACATACAGTCAATAATACAGTAGAAAAAGAAAAAATCAATATTACAGGTGAGTGCAAATGAGTAG
>NC_036853.1:34910352-34912513 GCF_002910315.2 Salvelinus sp. IW2-2015 | reverse complement strand
GATAAGGGAGGTAAGGCAATAAATAGGCCATGGTGGCGAAGTAATTACAGTATAGCAATTAGACACTGGAATGGTAGATGTGCAGAAGATGAATGTGCAAGTAGAGATACTGGGGTTCAAAGGAGCAAGATAAATAAATACAGTATGGGGATGAGGTTGGGCTGTTTACAGATGGGCTATGTACAGGTGCAGTGATCTGTGAGCTGCTCTGCCAGCTGGTGCTTAAAGCTAGTGAGGGAGATATAAGACTCCAGCTTCATTGATTTTTGCACCTAATAATAGAACTGTGCTTTATCTACCCTGGATACGGGTACCWTYGACAAATAGAAATGAGCAGCTTCATGGTAATAAAATAAAACGTTAAAACAAAAGGAGAATTGACTCACCAGAACTAAGGCACTAACGTTACCTAATAATAACAATATCAACTGATACCACTAGCAACGTTATTAAGTATCTACAAAAGAGAGACTGAGTCTGCAGTGTTAGACACATTCGTCCATTATCCTAATCGCCAAATAGGTAAACATTCAGCCATTTGCTTCATCCGACCTCGSTAGAATGTTCACCTTTACATGGCCATCACCTTGTGGGGGTCTTGGAACTCTTTCTCGGTGCCGTTGGATGTTATACGGAGCCAGGCAAGAAAAGCCAGACCATACCGAACATCGGTCCGTTCATGGAGCAGACTTTTGACATCATTGAAAGTGGCATGGGTCACGGGCAACACTGGGGGCATAGTTTGTGGAAATAGAGATGGGTGCTCCGCTGCATCGAAGAGGGACAAATTCTCTGGCACGCCAAAGAACATCAATACAATCCTGATAGTAGTGTAGTTTAGCCACAATGACACACAAGGTTTTCCGCCAGGCTTTCTTACTTGACAGCTGATATTGAATCTTTGCATATAACCGTGTAAATATATGCATTGTTCCTTAAGGCTAGCCACATCAGTTTTGAGCTTCTTAACTGTGGTTTGTGGTGTAGTCGTAGTCTGAGCATGTTGCCAAGCCTTGTTCCWTGTCGGAGACAGTTTTCTTAACTGTATCCAGTTCAGTACGAACCATTGCTGTATGCTTTGTGAGTTCATTCTTGACTGCTTGTAAGTCCTCACTGGGCGCCTCCTTGAGTTCCGACTTGAGTATAGATGAAATGTCTGCTCTGAGAGCAGCAAGAATCTTGGCCTTCAAATCCTGTGTTATTTTTTTTGCCGAGCCGAGGGGAGGAGCCGCTGCTCCCACTTGTTTAAAACAAAAATAAAAGTTGAACAAAGTAAAGCATGTCATTTAAAGGCTGTGTTTCCTAGTTATTTTTGGGTCAAAGCACAAAGAGAGTATTAAATAAATGACTTTGTTGTCCTTAAGCCATTTTGCCACAACTTTGGAAGTATGCTTGGGGTCATTGTTCATTTGGAAGAGCCATTTGCGACCAAGCTTTAACTTCCTGACTGATGTCTTGAGATGTTGCTTCAATATATCCACATCATTTTCTTTCCTCAACTGAGCGCCTTTCAGGTTATGTCGATAGGCACTCTTTTACTGTGGATAATAGATACTTTTGTACCTGTTCTCCAGCATCTTCACAAGGTCCTTCTGTTTGTTCTGGGAATGATTTGCACTTTCTGCACCACAGTACGTCATCTCTAGGAGACAGAACGCGGCTCCTTCTGAGCGGTTTTAGACGGCTGCGTGGTCCCATGGTGTTTAAACTTGCTTACCGACACCGACCGCTCCCCCCCCCTGACTACCTTCTCCCTCATTCTACCTTTTGTTTTATTTTTTTACCCTTTTTTTTACCCCGCTATTGTTGCTACAGGACTAGTGGGGGCTACATTTTTTCTGAGGTCTTGGCTGATTTATTTTTGATTTTTCCAATGAGTGTCTAGCAAAGAGCACGGAGTTGAAGATAGGACTTGAAATACATCCACAGGTACCCTCCAATTGACTCAAATGATGTCAGTTAGTCTATCAGAAGCTTCTAAAAGCCATTACATAAATTTTCTGGAATTTTCCAAGCTGTTTTAAAGGCACCAGTCAACTTAGTGTATGTGACACTGACCCACTGGAATGTTGATACAGTGAATTATAAGTGACATTTTTGGTCGGTAAACAATTGTTAGAAAAATGACTTGGTCATGCACAAAGTAGATATCCAAACTTAC
>NC_036853.1:34907868-34910327 GCF_002910315.2 Salvelinus sp. IW2-2015 | reverse complement strand
GATGCCATCTATATTTGTTGAAGTGCACCAGTCTGTCCTGCAGCAAGCACCCCACAACCATGATGCTGCCACCACCGCGGCTTCAACGTGATGGGATGGTGGTTCTTCGGCTTGCAAGCCTCCTTTTTCCTCCAAAATAACGATGGTCATTATGGCCAAACAATTCAATTTTTGTTTCATATCAAGACCAGTAGGAACAATTTCTCCCAAATACTGCTGTCCCCATGTGCAGTTGCAAAACCGTAGTTCTGGCTTTTTTTTTATGGCGTTTTAGAGCAGTGGCTCTTTCTTGCTGAGCGGCCTTTCAGGTTATGTCGATATGGCACTCATTTTACTGTTGGATAATAGATACTTTTGTACCTGTTTCTCCAGCATCCACAAGGTCCTTGCTGTTGTTCTGGGAATGATTTGCACTTTCTGCACCACAGTACGTTCATCTCTAGGAGACAGAACGCGGCTCCTTCTGAGCGGTTTATGACGGCTGCGTGGGTCCCATGGTGTTTATACTTGCTTACTATTGTTTGTACGAGACTAGTGGTGGTCTACATTTTGCCAAAACTATAGTTTGTTAACAAGAAATTTGTGGAGTGGTTGAAAAACGAGTTTTAATGACTCCAACCTAAGTGTATGTAAACTTCCGACTTCAACTGTATGTACTGTATGTACTGTATGTATGTACACTGAGTGTACAAAACATTAAAAACACCTGCTCTTTCCATGACATAGACTGACCAGGTGATCCCTTATTGATTCCACTTGTTAAATCCACTTCAATCAGTGTAGGTGGAGAAAGGTTAAAGAAGGATTTTGAGACAATTGAGACATGGATTGTGTATGTGTGCCTTTGAGGGTGAATGGGCAAGACAAAATATTTAAGTGCCTTTAAAACGGGGTATGGCAGTAGGTACCRGTTTGTATCAAAAACTGCMAMGCTGCCGGGTTTTTCACGCTCAACAGTTTCCCATGTATATCAAGAAGGGTCAACCACCCAAAGGACATCCAGCCAACTTGACACATTTGTGGGAAGCGTTGGAGTGAACATGGGCCAGCTTCCCTGTAGAACGCTTTCGACCGAGACAAATTTATTTTTGTTATTTATTAACCCCTTTTTCTCCCCAATTTCATCGTATCCAGTTGGTATTTACAGTCTTTCCTCATCGCTGCAACTCCCGTACGGCCTTGGGTGAGGCGAAGGTCGAGAGCCGTGCTTCCTCCGAAACACAACCCAACCAAGCCACACTGCTTCTTGACACAGTGCCCATTTAACCCGGAAGCCAGCCGCACCAATGTGTCRGAGGAAACACCGTGTCAATGTGCACTGCACCCAGCCCGCCACCGGAGTCGCTAGTGCGCGATGGGACAAGGACATCCCTGCCGTCCAAATCCTCCCCTAACCCGGACGATGCTAGGCCAATTGTGCRCCGCCCCATGAGTCTCCCGGTCGCGGACGGCTGCGACAGAGCCTGGACTCGAACCCAGAATCTTTAGTTGCACAGCTAGCACTGCGATGCAGTGCCTTAGACCACTGCGCCACTTGGGAGGCACGAATTAAAGCTATTCTAAGTGCAAATTGTCTGTGTGTTTGTACACATGTAGAGCATATGCACGTGTGTGAGAAGAAAGAGCGYGTGGGCGGAAGGTTATTGTATGCCTGCCAAAGGGATTCTGATATTACCATATTACGTGGAACTGCACAGCTACTATCTCGTACAGGTATATAGTGGGAAGAGTGGAATGTTCTKTATAGCCATTATTAATGACCAAACAAGTAAAAGCACACCCTAAACAGTCCATTTAACCCATTTGGTTCCACAAAACTGATGTCGTTGCGGAACCCGATGTCATAAATCCACAGATTTTAGGGTCATTTTCAGTAATTGTAATTTTATTGGCCATCTGCCTTTTTGTTCTCTGAGAAATGGACTGTGTTAATTAATGAGAAAATAAGAAGGGGAAGAGAGGGGAAGAGCGGGAGATATAAAGGAAGAAAGAGGTAGAGAGACAGGAAACGAGGTAAAGAGAAAGAGATCCCTCTTTTAATTAAGATTCCTCACAGTTTGCCTGGTTAATTATTTTCACYTCTGCTTCGTCAGGAACTCATCAATATTTAATATTGCACAATATCATCCTGTCAGGAGGCCCAGAATCGAATTCAATTTGTCAGGTGCCAAGAAACTGACATCTTTCTTCCTTCCTATGTGTAGGATCTGAATTTGACCCATTTCTCACAGCAGGAAAATAATCCTGCAGTTACAGGAAATGTGAATTATTGTGTAGATTATAATTAATGGGCATTTATGTAGGGGTTGAYACATGTTTAGTTAGGGCAAATCAAATCTGAACTTTTAAAATGGTTATTACAAACGTTAGAAGCCTTTTAAACCCTGAACAAGTTTGCATTTCCTGCCATGCCGGAGGTTTCTTGCAACAACAAGGTGATTAAATTAAGGTGTGTGTGT
>NC_036853.1:34893451-34901448 GCF_002910315.2 Salvelinus sp. IW2-2015 | reverse complement strand
CGAGACGAGACGAGACGAGACGAGACGAGACGAGACGAGACGAGACGAGACGAGACGAGACGAGACGAGACGAGACGAGACGAGACGAGACGAGAGACGAGAGACTACCTCACCAGATAAAACATATGCTGTTCCCTTCATCTTCCAGCGAGTGTACATCAGGGGTGGCGGAGCTTCACTAAGCTGAGGAATGTAACGTTAATATAAGTGAATGAGTTTAACGACCCACCTCAACGAAGCCTATTTTTCTGCTCTGCTCGTCAGAATGGAGAGTTAGAAATACTGCTGAATTACAGAACAGATTGATTGGCTCTGGCGCTCTATCATATTTCCCTTCCTTTATCAAAGAACGGAAAGAACAGGATAGAGGAGGAGAGGACAGGACAGGACAGACACAATGATTTGGCTAATCAGAAAACCCACTTGTCTAGTCAGTCACAGTCAATCAACATTGAGTTCAATAACATGTTAAATTCCTATTGAGCTTTTCACTGTTGAAGCACTCAGAGGTACCTCAGTTACCACTGTAATATGTGTGTTTCGAGTGGATTCTGTTGACCTTCATTCAGTTCAACACACAGTCCCATTACACGTGCAGGTAGGTCTCTAAGGGTATATAAAATGCTAACGTGGCTAATTGATACTAATGAATGCTAGACTCATACTTACTAAATTACTCTGAACAACTATGGGTATGCTGCTGTTTGTAGGTAGGTTGCGATGGCAATCTGTGCAGTCAGTGCTTTTTAATTAATCAATGCTTTACTTCCTTGTGTCCCTGATGGTAGACACAGGTTGTGGGGTATGACTGTGTGTGTGTGTGAGTTAAATGTTGTGTTTTCTCTCATGTTTCACGTAATTCACCCTAAAAATATTAGGACATTTGGAAAATATACAGTACCAATCAAAAGTTTAGACACACCTACTCATTCCAGGGTTTTTCTTTTTTTTAAACTATTTTCTACATTGTAAATTAATAGTGAAGACATCCAAACTATGAAGTGTAGCACATGGAATCACAAAGTAACCAAAAAAGTGTTTTATATTTGAGATTCTTCAAAGTATCCACCCTTTGCCTTGATGACAGCTTTGCACACTCTTGGCATTCTCTCAACTAGCTTCATGAAGTAGTCACCTGGAATACATTTCAATAAACAGGTGTGCATTGTYAAAAGTACATTTTGTGGAATTTCTTTCCTTTTTAATGCGTTTGAGCCAATCAGTAGTGTTGTGACAAGGTAGGGGTGGTATACAGAAGATAGCCCTATTTGGTAAAAGATCAAGTCCATATTATGGCAAGAACAGCTCAAATAAGCGAAAAGAAACGGTAGTCCATCACTACTTTAAGTCATGAAGGTCAGTCAATCCAGAGAATTTCAAGAACTTCGAAAGTTTCTTCAAGTGCAGTCGCAAAAACAATCAAGCGCTATGATGAAACTGGCTGTCATGAGGACCACCACAGGAAAGGAAGATCCAGAGTTACCTCTGCTGGAGACAATAAGCTCATTAGTTACCAGCCTCAGAAATTGCAGCCCAAAAAAATGCTTTACAGAGTTCAAGTAACAGACACATTTCAACATCAACTGTTCAGAGGARACTGCGTGAATCAGGCATTCATGATTGAATTGCTGCAAAGAAACCACTACTAAAGGACACCAATAAGAAGAGAAGACTTGCTTGGGCCAAGAAACACGAGCAATCGACATTAGACCGGTGGAAATGTGTCCTTTTGGTCTGGAGTCCAAATTTGAGATTTTTGGTTCCAACCGCCATGTCTTTGTGGGATGCAGAGTAGGTGAACAGATGATCTCCGCATGTGTGGTTCCCACCATGAAGCATGGATGAGGAGGTGTGATGGTGTGGGGCTGCTTTGCTGGTGACAGTGTCAGTGATTTATTTAGAATTCAAGGCACACTTAACCAGCATGGCTACCACAGCATTCTGCAGCGATACGCCATCCCATCTGGTTTTAACTTAGTGGGACTRTCATTTGTTTTTCAGCAGGACAATGACCCAACACACCTCCAGGCTGTGTAAGGGCTATTTGATCAAGAAGCAAAGTGATGGAGTGCTGCATCAGATGACCTGGCCTCCACAATCACCCGACCTCAACCCAATTGAGATGGTTTGGGATGAGTTGGAAGGCGGAGTGAAGGAAAAGTAGCCAACAAGTTCTCAGCATATATGGGAACTCTTCCAAGACTGTTGGAAAARCATTCCAGGTGAAGCTGGTTGAGAGAATGCCAAGCGTGTGCAAAGCTGTCATCAGRGCAAAGGGTGGCTACTTTGAAGAATATAAAAACTAAAATATATTTCGATTTTTTTTAACACTTGTTTGGTTACTACATGATTCCATATGTGTTATTTCATAGTTTTGATGTCTTTAATGTTATTTTACAATGTAGATAATAGTTAAAATAAAGAAAAACCCTTGAATGAGTAGGTGTGTCCAAACTTTTGACTGGTACTGTACGTGTGTGTTGGTGGAATATGGGAATGTGTGTACTCTTGTATGTTCTCAGCATATTTCCTGTAAAAATTGTACAGTGCAATATTCTGTGCCTTTAGTATGTGTTGCTTGGCTACAGTACTGTGTCATGTAATGTTGGACCAGAGGAACACGGATTTAGGCTTYTTACCGACAGTTAAGTGTTCCCAAATCAATTCAACACCACAGCACACTTAGCTTCTGTGGAAATAGAAGCGGTATATTATTTGATTGCATTTTGTTAACTGTGCTCGATATTGTGGCAAATGTCTGGCTCTCTGAGGGTGTGATAAAGGAAGACAGTGTCTTAAATCTTGATAGAACGGTTATGAATGATGATAGATCTGAAAGATGGCCAACTTGTTATGGTTTGCCACTGTAGGTCTCCCAGAGGGATTTTCCTTTCTATACTGCGTGTGTTAAAATTTGTGTTGTGTGTGTGTGTGTGTTTAGTGCCTTCAGAATGTATTCACACCCCTTGACTTTTTCCACATTTTGTTGTGTTATAGGCTGCATTTTTTTGTAACTAGCCTACACACAATAGCCCATAATGTCAAAGTGGAATTATGTGTTTAAAAAAAAAAGAAGCATTTTTACAAATGTATTACATTTTTTWATCTGAAATGTCTTGAGTCAATAAGTATTCAACCGCTTTGTTATGTCAAGCCAAAATAATTTCAGAAGAAAAAATGTGATTAACAAGTCACATAATAAGTTGCATGGACTCAATGTGATTTTTGAATGGTGGCTGCATCATGTTATGGGAATGCTTGTAATTGTTAAGGACTGGGAAGTTTTTCAGGATAGAAAAATTTATGGAATGGAGCTTAGCACAGGCAAAATCATTGAGGAAAAGCTGGTTCAGTCTGCTTTCCACCAGACACTGGGAGATTCATTCACCTTTCAGCAGGACAATAAAGCTAAAATCTACACTGGAGTTGCTTACCAAGAAGACAGTGAAATGTTCCTGAGTGGCCGAGTTACAGTTTTGACTTAAATTTACTTAAAAATCTAAGGCAAGACCTGAAAAGGGTTGTCTAGCAATGATCAACAACCAATTTGACAGAGATTGAAGATTTTTGAAAAGAATAATGGGCAAATGTTGCATAATCCAGGTGTGAACAGCTCTTAGAGACTTAYCAAGAAAGACACACAGCTGTAATTGCTGCCAAAGGTGCTTCTACAAAGTATTCCTTTCATTAACGTTTAGATATGCATCTAGATACATGGGCTCYGACTGGGTTGAGCGGGAGCTGCCCTCCCATAGGGGTGGAAGGGCCAAGAGACCAGAGGTGGAGAACAGAGTGCTCRGGTTGGGGTSTAGGTTTTGAGCATAGCCTGAAGGTAGGGAGGGACAGTTCCTCTTGCTGCTCTGTAGKYAAGCCCCATGGTCTTGTAGTGGATGCAAGCTTCGACTGGAAGCCAGTGGAGTGTGCAGAGAGCGGGGTGACAGAGKAGAACTTGAGAAGGTTGAAAACCAGGCAGGCTGTAGCGTTTTGGATAAGTTGCAGGGGTTTAATGGCTCCAGCGGGGRGCTCTGCCAACAGCGAGTTGCAGTGTTCCAGACGGGAGATGAGAAGTGCCTGRATTAGGACCTGTGCCACTTCCTGTGTGAGGTAGGGTGGTACTCTACGGATGTTGTAGAGCATGAACCTGCAGGAGCGAGTCCCTGCTTTGATGTTTGCAGAGAATGACAGGGTGCTGTCCAGGGTCATGTCAAGGTTCTYTGCACTCTGGGAGGGCCAGGCTTTGGMGTTYTCAACCATGYTGGAGAGGTCTTTAAGGGGKMAAGCCTACCCCGGGARGAAGAGCAKCTCCGTTTTGTTGAGGTTGAGCTTGAGGTGGTGGGCCGACATCCAAGCTGAGATATCTGCCAGGCAYGCAGAGATGCGTGTCGATACCTGGGTGTCAGAAAGGGGGAAGGAGAAAAGTAGTTGAGTGTCATCCGCATAGCAATGACAGGAGAGACCAWGTGAGGATATGACGGAACCGAGTGACTTRGTGTATAAAGGGAAGAGGGCCTAGAACCGAGCCCTGGGGGACACCAGTAATAAAAAAATGCATGAACACATTCATCTGTCTGAGATTACTTCTCTAAGCTGAGTGGCTCTCTGTTAGAGTGTGTGTGTGCGTGCGTGCGTGCGGGCACCTGAGCTGAGCCGGTAGGGCAGCCTGAGCATCTACCACCCCACTATCAGATTAGGGGTGGGGGCATTTCATTATTTTTCTCTCCTCACTTCTGATCTGAAATCACCATCACYCGTTGATTCACTTGAAATGTATGCAGATAAAAAATGTTTTGCGCTAGTACAATGTCAATATGTGTCTTTAGAAATTAGTATGGCATTTAGACAGTTCATATATTGAAGTTATGGATTTTAACGTTGTCACATCTAGAGGTCGACCGATTAATCGGAATGGSCGATTAATTAGGACCGATTTCAAGTTTTTATAACAATCGGTAATCGGCATTTTTGGACACCGATCATGGCCGATTACATTGGAGACCGYGTGGCAGGCTGACTACCTGTTATGCAAGTGCAGCAAGGAGCCAAGKTAAGGTGCTAGCTAGCATTAAACGTATCTTATAAAAAACTATCAATCTTAACATAATCGATAGTTAACTACACATGGKTGATGATATTACTAGTTTATCTAGCTTGTCAATTCAATTTATCATTGMATCACAGYCTACTTAGCCAAATGGGTGATTTAACAAGCGCAYTCGCGAAAAAAGCACTGTCGTTGCACCAATGTGTACCGAACCATAAACATCAACGCCTTTCTTAAAATCAATACACAAGTATATATTTTTAAACCTGCATATTTAGTTAATATTGCCTGCTAACATGAATTTCTTTTAACTAGGGAAATTGTGTCACTTCTCTTGCGTTCTGTGCAACAGAGTCAGGGTATATGCAGCAGTTTGGGCCGCCTGGCTCGTTGCGAACTGTGTGAAGCATTTCTTCCTAACAGACAGCCAACTTCGCCAAACGGGGGATGATTTAACAAAGCGCATTTGCGAAAAAAGCACAATCGTTGCACGAATGTGTACCTAACCATAAACATCAATCCTTTCTTAAAATCAATACACAGAAGTAATATTTTTTTTAAATGCATATTTAGTTAAAATAAATTAATGTTAGCAGGCAATATTAAACTAGGGAAATTGTGTCACTTCAGGTCGGTCAGGGTATATGCAACAGTTTGGGCGCCTGGCTCGTTGCGAACTAATTTGCCAGAATTTTACGTAATTATAATAACATTGAAGGTTGTGAATGAAACAGCAATATTTTGACTTAGGGATGCCACCCGTTAGATAAAATACGGAACGGTTTCCGTATTTCACTGAAAGAATAACGTTTGTTTTTCGAAATTATAGTGTCCGGATTTGACCATATTAATGACCTAAGGCTCGTATTTCTGTGTTATTATATTTATAAAATTAAGTCAATTTGAATTTGATAGAGCAGCCTGACTGAGCGGCGGTAGTAGCAGCAGGCTCGTAAGCATTCATTCAAACAGCACTTTCCTGCGTTTGCCAGCGCTCTTCGACATGCTTCAAGCATATCAACCTCCCGAGATTAGGCTGGCAATACTAAAGTACCTATTAGAACATCCAATAGTCAAAGGTATATGAAATACAAATGGTATAGAGAAATAGTCCTTAATAACTACAACCTAAAACTTACTACCTGGGAATATTGAAGACTCATGTTAAAAGACACCAGCTTTCATATGTTCTCATGTTCTGAGCAGGAACTTAAACGTTAGCTTTTTTTACTGGCACATATTGCACTTTATATTTTTCTCCAACACTTTGTTTTGCATTATTTAAACCAATTGAACATGTTTCATTATTTATTTGAGACTAAATTGATTTTATTGATGTATTATATTAAGTTAAATAAAGTGTTCATTGTTCATTCAGTATTGTTTAATTGTCATTATTACAAATATATATTAAAAATCGGCCGATTAATCGGTAGAGGCTTTTTTTGGTATACTAATCATGGTATCGGCGTTGAAAAATCATAATCGGTCGACTCTAGTCACATCCCTAGTTTGCTGGTTATTTTGTCATTGATGATTCTCTCTACAGTGAAGTAGTATTTTCCAGGATGGAATAGCAGAAACTGTTTTGACAGCTATTGGTCTGTACGACATAATGATTACTGATGCTGTTTTCAGAGGACGAGACTGGGCGTAGTACAGTGTGTGTGTGTGTGTGTGTGACTGGGAGTAGCAAAGTTAGCGCATGTGTCGTGGCGTGAAATAGCCTTTCAGCCCAGATACTACTCCTGGTGTCTACCAGTGTCTTCCACTAGACCCCGGCTGGTACTGAGCCATTGTCTGTTTTGGAGACCACATACAGACTGTGGATAGGGGTCAGTGACTCCCTTTCTGTAATAACATGACATGTTAGACTGCCACACAGTGCTTAACCGGCATGTATTGAGTGTGAAATGCTGTCGTGACCGTTAGAACCAAACTCTATTGTCTTGTGCWAGGGCTGGGCGATATGACCAAAATATCATATCATCATATTTTTTTAAATTTGACGGTATTTTAAGGTATTTTATGTTTTTGAATAATACACGTTCTAAATATGCWTTGAGTAGTGCATGACCCTAGGGTGGCAACACATACATGATAAGTGATTTCAATGAGGCTTTCTCCACATTGATTATTTTATACTGTTCAATCCAACTTCAAACAAAAAYAATTTTCAGCATTTTCATACATTTCTGCATTTCCTGCCCTTTTGTTATAATTTCCACACTGTGCCACGCAGGGCTGCATGATATGGGCAAAMAACTAGGCCTCGTTAATTGGTGAACTGTTGGGATCATGGAAATGGAATGRTTATTCTAATACAGTAAGATACACAAACTAATAGTGTCATTATATAATGTTTGGGGAAAGCAGCATGTCACCAACATCTTGTTGAAGTCGGAAGTTCACATACACTTAGGTTGGAGTCATTAAAACTCGTTTTTCAACCACTCCACAAATKTCTTGTTAAYAAACTATAGTTTTGGCAAGTCGGTTAGGACATCTACTTTGTGCATGACACAAGTCATTTTTCCAACAATTGTTTACAGACAGATTATTCCACTTATAATTCACTGTATCACAATTCCAGTGGGTCAGAAGTTTACATACACTAAGATGACTGTGTGTTTAAACAGCCTGGAAAAATTGATGTCATGGCTTTAGAAGCTTCTGAGATAGGCTAATTTACACTCATTTGAGCAATTTAGGTGTACTGTGGATGTATTTCAAGGCCTACCCTTACAAACTTCCGTGCCGTCTTGCTTGACATCAAATGGGAAAATGAAAATATATTAGCCCAGACCTCAGAAAAGAAAATTGTGCCTCACAAGATTCTGGTTCATGCCTTGGCAGAATTTCCAAATGCCTGAAGGTACACGTTCATTCTCTAAAGCAACATAGATAGTATTGGCAATATAAAACACCATGGGACCACACAGAAGAGCCGGTTGGC
>NC_036853.1:34888188-34893009 GCF_002910315.2 Salvelinus sp. IW2-2015 | reverse complement strand
AAGACATCAGTCAGGAAGTTAAAGCTTGGTCACAAATGGGTCTTCCAAATGGAGTTAAACAATTTAAAGGCAATGCTACCAAATACTAATTGAGTGTATGTACACTTCTGACCCACTGGGAATGTGATGAAAGAAATAAAAGCTGAAATAAATCATTCTCTCTACTATTATTCTGACATTTCACATTCTTAAAATAAAGTGGTGATCCTAACTGACSTAAGACAGGGAATTTTTACGAGGATTAAATGTCAGGAATTGTGAAAAACTGAGCTTAAATGTATTTGGCTAAGRTGTATGTAAACCTACCACTTCAACTGTATCTGACCATTGTAACGTTCGTCGTTGGGATAACGAGAGGACCAAGGTGCAGCGTGGTAAGTATTCATTATCTCTTTTAATGAACACGAATACTCTAACAAAAACAACAAAACACGAGAACGAAACGAAACAGTCCTGAACGGTGAAAATACAAATCACAGGAACAGAAAATAATCACCCACGAAACACAGGTGGAAAAAGGCTACCTAAGTATGATTCTCAATCGGAGACAACTAACAACACCTGCCTCTGATTGAGAACCATACCAGGCCAAATCAAAACACAACATAGAAAAACGAACATAGACAACCCACCCAACTCACACCCTGACCATACTAAAACAAAGACATAACAAAAGAACTAAGGTCAGAACGTGACAACCATGCAGACTGCAGAGTGAACACGGTAAGAAAGTGCATATGACTCCTTGGTCGAGCAACTGCTGTCTCCTTGAGTGACTGGGGGAAGGGYTTGGWGTGGGAAGCGGCATGCAGCAGGAGGAGATGGAAAAAGACGACTCTAGCAAAGGGAGTAAACTATAAAAACGGACATTACACACTCTGGAGTTGCGTATCACATTTAACAAACCAAACACTGAAATGCTGTTATTGAAGGTAAAGTAAAAACCCAAACCGGTGCGTGCATCAATACCGGTATATAGTAAAATACAGTATACCGCCCAGCCCTAATTCATGCCTGGGCTTGCCTCTGTGGGCTGTTCTTACTGTGTGTGCAGGTTTGAATTCATAGTCACATGACCTAGTCTATGTGTTTGTGTGTATGATGAAGAGTGTCTGGCCTGGCCTTTGTTATATGTCTGGCTGCAGTGTGTGTGTGTGTGTGTGTGTTTTAATGAGTGTGTCTGCATGCAGACATGGCCGTTAGATGTTATGGTTCTCATTGGGCCTTTTTAAAACCCATGACCCTGTCGTCAGTAATGTAAGAGCCCAGTCAGTCCACTACCTCACACTAGTGGCCAATAGAGCACTAATGGCCCGAAAGTAGTCATCGATTACACAGCCAGGCAATACCTTGTGATGAGCGAGGGAGGGCGGGGGGAGAGTTAAAATGAGAGGGAGAGAGGAAGAGGGAAAAATGTGTGAGATGGTAGACAATCAGRAGTGAGAGCGAGAAGGCTAGAGAGAGAAGGTGACAAAGCGAGAGAGAAATCTAAAATGTGCTACTGTATGCTATGGTATAAATATCAGAGTCCTTTCCAGTCCTCCTTTCATACTGTATAATGGTGGTCTGGTCTAGTCACTGATCCGCTGGTCCTGGGGGTTGGCTGCGCTCACTGTCGTCCCCTCTTCCCCATAATGAGTCTCCTCGGCTGGGCTAATGATGTGTGTTCAGCCCTGACCTGCTTCTCCTAGACTGGCTGGTTTGTGTGGTCAGCGTGGTAGCCAGGGGCACTCACACCTCCCTGGGCGTGCTTGTTATCCTCTGCCCCCCGGCAAACTCCAGGGCACTGCCACCCACCTGGACAGGTTAGATAATGAACTGGTGTGCCTGAGGGATGTGTGTGTTTGAGGGTTTTATGTGCGTGACTATGTGGAAAGAATTTGAGCTATAACAAAAAATCTGTATTTTTCTTTCTCTATAAAAYATTGAGTCTATTGTGGATATGGAGCTAAATTACCAGGATTCCCTTTGCAGGTGAGAGCACCTTAACATAGCACCAATTATAGTGTAATTTATTGCATTTAATCAATCACTACTTGAATTAAAGTTGACTGAGAAGAGGCCGGTCGAAGAACATAATCAGTTCTCCTCAAATAAACCCAACTAACCAAGGAAAAAGAATAATGAGAAAATTATCAGATTTCATTTTGCAGCATAGCTGCAGGTCTCCTGTGTTTTGTGTGTGTTGTGGGAACGTGTCAGTTTGGTTTTTTGTGTGTGTGGTGTGTGTGTGTGTGTTGTTGTGTTGTGTGTGTGTGTGTGTGTGTGTGTGTGTGGTTGGCTTGTGGTGTCGTGTGTGTAATGTGTGTGTGTAGGTGTGTTGTTTCAAAGCGGATAGAATTAAACTAGATTTCTTCATTAGCTGGCAGTTCCTGTTGTTGTGTGTGTGTGTGTTTCAAAGCGGACATATTAAACTAGCTGTTCTTTCATCCTCATGGCTGTTTCTATACAGAGTAAAAGGTACACTTGAGCTACCTCAGGCAGGCAAACAAGCAGTCAGTAAGTCAGTCAGTCTGCATGTAATTTTGTCAATCAGGCAAGCAGAAAGACACGCAGGCAATCAGRAAGACAGACAGACAGGCAGGGATGGAAGTGAGGGAGGCAGATACAGCACGTAGGAGCTTGGCAGTACTACAGAGGAAGGTGACGTAACCCAAGTAGAAGGTGCAGGTGTGAGCCAGTGGTGACTGTTGTTTAAAGGGTTTTCACTGGTTAAAGCTAAGCATATTTTAAAGGTAGGACAGGATAGAGAGCACAGTGAGCGGTATAGTGTTAGGGGGCACTTACTGTATGATGCTAGGCTAGCTGCATACACCCACACACACGTGTGTGTGTGTGTGTGTGTGTGTGTGTGTGCGTGTGTGCGTGCAAGACTGTGCGTGTGTGTGTGCGTGCGTGCAAGACTGTGCATGTGTGTGTGTGTGTGTGTGCGTGCAAGACTGTGCGCGTGTGTTTGGCTTACGACGGATCCAACGGATCAATTTCCTGTCTTTTTGTTCAGCAGGGACTTGGGATGCATGGCCCCTAGTGACCCAGATACACTTCTATTTCTTTCTCCCCTCTGCTGCTCTGCTCATCATTAAAACACCCTGCATAACATCACAGAGAGAGATAAATAATGAGGGAGGGGGGGAGGGAGAGACAAGTGTGAAAGACAGAGGTAACGAAGGAGAAGAGAAAGCGGGAAATGGGGAAGTAAGTAAACGAAAGAAGAGTGACGTTGAAAGACAATATATAAATGGGACATAGAGGGATGCAGGGAAGGGGAGAAAGAGAGAGATATAAGGAGAGAGTGAGAGTGAGAGTGAGAGTGGGAATGAGAGAGATAAAGAGGCATAAGAGAAACCCTTTAGTCTGAACAACCATTGCATAATGTCACGTAATTGGTTACAAGCATTTGCATTTGTAGACTGAAATTATGCTATAGGACAGAGAAGACCTGGGTTCAACTAGTATTTGTGTTCTCTCAATTACTGGAGTAATATGATATTTTTGGGGGGTTCTACTCAAGATTCTAGCAGCCGTGTTTAGCACTAACTGAAGTTTATATAGTGCTTTATCCGGGTAGCCGAAAWGTAGAGCATTGCAGTAGTCTAATCTAGAAGTGACAAAAGCATGGATTAACTTTTCTGCATMATTTTTGGACTTTCTGATTTTACGAAGATGGAAAAAAGCTGTCCTTGAAACAGTCTTGATATGTTCGTCAAAAGAGAGATCAGGGTCCAGAGTAACGCAGAGGTCCTTCACAGTTTTATTTGAGATGACTGTACAMCCATCAAGATTAATTGTCAGATCCAACAGAAGATCTCTTTGTTTCTTGGGACCTAGAACTAGCATCTCTGTTTTGTCTGAGTTTAAAAGTAAAACATTTACCGYCATCAACTTCCTTATGTTTTCATCCACTTCCTTATGGTCTCCCGAGTGGCGGAGTGGTCTAAGGCACTGCATCTCATTGCAATCACTACAGTCYCTGGTTTGAATCCAGGCTGAATCACATCTGGCTGTGATTGGGAGTCCCTTAGGGTGGCGCACAATTGGCCCAGCGCCGTCCGGGGTAGGCCGTCATTGTAATTAAGAATTTGTTCTTAACTGACTTGCGTAATTAARTAAAAAAATGTCTGAAACACAGGCTTCCGGGGAGGGCAATTTTGGTGCTTCACCATGTTTCATCGAAATGTGCAGCTGTGTATTTTCCACATAGCAGTGATGTTTAACATTATGTTTCAGAATGACATCAGAATGACATCACCAAGAGGTAACATATATAGTGAAAACAAGGGATGCACGATATATCGGAATTGGCCGATATTAGTTAAAAATACCAACATCGGCATCGGCCCGATGTCTAGTTAAACGCCGATGTGCAAAACCGATGTCAAAGCTGACGTGCATACAGTTAAAGTCGGAAGTTTACATACACCTTAGCCAAATACATTTAAACTCAGTTTTTCACAATTCCTGACATTTAATCCCAGTAAAAATTCTCTGTTTTAGGTCAGATCACCACTTTATTTCAGAATGATAGTAGAGAGAATGATTTATTTCAGATTTTCTTTTTCTCATTATCCATAGTGTCCAGCATGCTGCTTGCACTGGTCGTGCTGAGAAGTCTGAAATATGGTCCAACTAGCAAGTGTTTTGCTCTAGGAAAATATTCTCAAGCCATATGGATAATGAGAAAAGAAAATCTGAAATAAATCATTCTCTCTACTATCATTCTGAAATAAGTGGTGATCTGAGCTAAAACAAGAGAATTTTTACTGGGATTAAATGTCAGGAATTGTGAAAAACTGAGTTTAAATGTATTTTTTGTGTTTGTGC
>NC_036853.1:34881373-34885657 GCF_002910315.2 Salvelinus sp. IW2-2015 | reverse complement strand
CTGCTATAACAATTGAGTGTATGTGTAAATCTCCCTGACCCACTTGGAGCTGTGATAAAAGAAAATAAAAGGTAGAAAATAAAATCATCTTCTCCTTCCTACTATAATGCACATTTTCACCTTCTTAAAAGAAAAGTGTGCTTCTATGCGAGTGTGATCATTACTAAAAAACACAGGCTCAACCGTTAAATTGCAGGGAATTGTATCGGGATTAGAATTCAAGAAATTGTGACGGAAGAAAGAAACATAGTTTAAATAATTGGCTATGTAAAGTGTGTATAGTAAACTTATAGCTCCGACTGTAAAATGAACATCTGTACCAAGGCAGAAAATATAAAGCAGTTAGAGTTATAACCACCCTTGGTAATGGATACATGTTTTGAAATAAACATGTCATTGGAACAGGTGAATAAACACTCCTTGAGGTTTCAGGCTCAAGCACTAAATACCCCACAGTGGTCAATCAAAACTAACTAACTGAGGATGGCGGTGCGTGCTGACTGTGCTTGGCGAACCCTCACATACTACTGATTATATTAATTTGACCCATGCTTGTCATTATGAACATCTTGGATTTCTGTTTTAATCTCCAACCGGGCACAGCCAGAAGAGAACTACACCCCATAGCCTAGTTTCGCTGAGGGTTCTCCCTGGTTTTCCTGCTAAGTCCAGCTTCTACTGCCTTTGGTGGTTGTTCGGTTAGCTGGGTTGTATACCATCAAGTAAGCTGAGTAGAGGGCTATATATAGATTTGTGATATTGAGTGCGACAAGTAATGACTTAGAGATTATTTATAACATCGGTGATAAAGTGCCTGCCCTCTGAAAACGAAATTTGATATTGAGTACTCACTCTCATGCCGATAAACTGATACCTAGGAAATCCTGGTCAACGAGGGGAGGATGTCGAGTGAGAGGTGCAGGCGGGGGGGATGGAGCACGGACACACGTCGGTGTTGTGGTATTGTGAGTCCGGTGAGAGAGGGGGGACGGGTGCATGTGTAGACGCGGAATCAGTGCACTAGGTATGTACCGGTGCCCGACGAACTTCCTGAGTGTTCATCGCTACTACTGGGTTTAGATGGGTTTGCCTTGACAGGTGTGAGATAGGCCGGATCGTACATGCTGGAGGACGCCACGGCCTCTCCTTGCGTAGCTTCACTGTATCGTACGTGGGTGTGTGTGGTGTGTGTGTGTGTCGTGTGTGTGTGTGTGTGGTGTGTGGTGTGTGGTGTGTGATGTGTGGTGGGGTGTGTGTTGATTGTATAAGTGGCCTCTAGTACCATGCGACAGATGGATTCCTACAGCAGCAGGTCACGAGGAGAGTCCCAAGTCCTTTTTGGGAACCTCTTCCCCTCGCCCGCCAGATTTGGAGAAAAGCGCTCCAAGCTTGCCGAACCGTGCCGGCTCCAACATCCAAGACCAATGAACAGAAGATAGTGTGTGGCCAGACAGAACCAACCAACTAGGCTAAAAGCCAACTCAGTGAGCTGAGAGCATTGTTACTCACCGTTTTATA
This sequence comes from Salvelinus sp. IW2-2015, assembly GCF_002910315.2. Classification (NCBI taxonomy): domain Eukaryota; kingdom Metazoa; phylum Chordata; class Actinopteri; order Salmoniformes; family Salmonidae; genus Salvelinus; species Salvelinus sp. IW2-2015. The sequence continues at coordinate 34,884,139 of NC_036853.1, read as the reverse complement.
CACACACAGCACACAACACACACACACACACACACAACACACACAACACACACACACACACACACACCACACACACACACCACACACACACACACACACACACACACACAACACACACACACACACCACACACACCACACACCACACACAACACACACACACACACCACACCACACCACACACACACACAACACACACACACACATAGCAGTAAATCCAGCAGTGGTAGCAGACAGATGGAGCCACAGAAAGCATTGATGTAACATAATGGACATGCAGGTCCTATTCAGGGCTGGTGCTGTGCTGGGATGGGACTGGACGGGGAATGGGACTGGGAAAGAGGATATGGTGCCATGCCAGTTACGGCTCCAAGAGCTAAGCTACGGGCTCTGAAACTGGGCTCTTTGTTCTGGGCTATGGAAGACCTCACATGATGAAGCGACTGTATAGAGCATTTCCATCAAAAAATCCCCACAAAAGTTCACAAATATTTTATTTTACCTTTATTTAACTAGGCACGAAATTCTTATTTACAATGACGGTGGGTTAACTGCCTTGTTCAGGGACCGAACAACAGATTTCTACCTTTCAGCGGGGATTCGATCTAGCAACCTTGGTAACTGGCCCAACGCTCTAACCACTAGGCTACCTAAGACCAACCAATTAGTTATAGTGATTTTACTGATATAAATTTTGTTTGGTAACGCGAATTACACAAAACATCTGTAACGGAACTACTGCAACTGAATAGGCTACAATGGGAAAGCATAATAGGCACAAACCACAGTTGGGTCACCTGCTACTTTCCTCCCTTCCACTGGCACACGTTATGTTCAGCTCATAACTATTTTCTCTGTCTTTCTGTTGTCTGTGGGGTCAAACCAAGAATGTTAAAACAGTCTGAGCTGGACAACACCTCTCTTTCTCTCACTTACATTTAATGGCAACTCTCCCAGCTCTTACTGACACCCTACCTAGAGTCACCTCTCTTTCCATTTACTGTAACCGGCATCCTCACCGTTCGACACCGGATGTCCATAGACGTTGAAAAGTTGGACCAGACTGGACAAATCTGAACCTATCATAGACGTACGGTATGTTTAACAAGTTTGGAATAGCGCAGTACAGTGAGTAAAGCACAGTATTGCACAGTACAATGCAAAGTACTGAGTACAGTACAGTACAGTGAGTAGAGCACAATAGAGTAGAGTACAATACAGTAAAGAAAAGTAGAGCATAGTACAGTAGAGTACAGTATATTGCACTGTACTCTACTGTATTGAACTCTACTTGAACCTCCTTTGCTCTGCTGTGCTGCGCTGTGATGTCCAAACTGTGAAACATGAGGAAAATTACATTCATATGCATAATTATGCATTTCTGCATAGTACACATCAGGGACCCATGTTGTATTCTGTTATCGTAATTCCATTTACCGGGTGTAAATCCACTTCACTTACTGGAGTTTTAATAACCAAAATATATTTTCAAACTCACGGTGCCACACTATAGCTGACAGCCATTATTTCTGCATTTATTTTCTGAGCCATAGTGTCCAGCATGCTGCTTGCACTGGTCGTGCTGAGAAGTCTGAAATATGGTCCAACTAGCAAGTGTTTTGCTCTAGGAAAATATTCTCAATCCCTTGCTGACTGAAAATCAAAGACAATTCTAGTTTTCATTCAGAAGCTCAAGCAAGCAACATCAAGCCAACTTTGTAACGACAGACCCACCGGTGTTTTCAAATCTGCGCTCCTGTCGTCAACTGTCGCACAGACAGGCAGACGCACAGACTGTCAACCAGGAGCCAATATTATTAACCGTTATTATAACATGCATTTGTCAGCTAAATTACACATTTATTCTGTATCACTCAACTCTCATTTATTAGTCTCCTTTGTATTGAGAGGGATATAGTTAGATATGTGTTGCTGTAGTCGTGTTGCTGTAGTTATGGATGGATCAGAGGGACAGATAGGACTTGTGCGAGAGAAATTATCAACAGTCCTATCTGTCATAATTACCTGGAGAAATCTGACCTGCAATTTGTAAACAAAGCTGCCGTACTTATAATTCGTAAAACCTTCATTTGTATCACTTTGAAGTGATCCAAATGGCAAATGAATTTTTAGCTATACATTTAGAGATATATTAAACCAGAACAAAAAAGTTACATTTTATTTGGGAATTACTGAGTATCGCTTGAAATATCTGCACCAAAGTGAGATTAAAAGATGTCTGCAGAAATAATGGGATGTCAGCTGTAGTGTGGCACCGTGAGTTTGAAAAAATATATTTTGGTTATTAAACTCCAGTAAGTGAAGTGGATTTACACCCGGTAAATAGAATTACGATAACAGAATTACAACATGGGTCTCTGATCTGTACTATACAGAAATGCATAATTATGCGTATGAATGTCATTCTTCCTCATGTTTCACAAGTTTGGAAATCACAGTGCAGCACAGCAGAGCAAAGTAGAGTACAGTGCAGTACAATGCAAGACAGCACAGCAGAGTAGGTTAAAGTAGAGTTCCATACAGCAGAGTACAGTGCAATATACTGTACTCTACTGTACTATGCTCTACTTTTCTTTACTGTATTGTACTCTACTCTATTGTGCTCTACTCACTGTACTGTACTGTACTCAGTACTGTACTGTATTGCATTGTACTGTGCAATACTGTGCTTTACTCACTGTACTGCGCTATTCAAACTTGTTAAACATACCGTACGTCTATGATAGGTTCAGATTTGCCCAGTCTG
>NC_036853.1:34846373-34876373 GCF_002910315.2 Salvelinus sp. IW2-2015 | reverse complement strand
TTTCCATACATGTTTTATTTTCAAAACATGTATCTTACAAAGGAGTGGGTTTAATCTAACTGCTTAACTATTTATCTGTACAGTTGAAGTCGGAAGTTTACTTACACTTAGCCATACATTAAACTCATGTTTCTAACAATTCCTGACATTTAATCCTCGTAAAAATCCCTGTCTTAGGTCAGTTAGGATCACCACTTTATTTTAAGAAGGTGAAATGTCAGAATAAATAGTAGAGAGAATGATTTATTTTCAGCTTTTATTTCTTTCATCACAGTCCAAGTGGGTCAGAAGTTTACATACACTCAATTAGTATTTGGTAGCATTGCCTTAACCATTTTGCCACAACTTTGTAAGTATGCTTGGGGTCATTGTCCATTTGGAAGACCCATTTGCGACCAAACTTTAACTTCCTGACTGATGTCTTGAGATGTTGCTTCAATATATCCACATAAATTTTCTCTCCTCATGATGCCATCTATTTTGTGAAGTGTAACCAGTCCCTCCTGCAGCAAAGCACCCCACAACATGATGCTGCCACCCCGTGCTTCATGGTTGGGATGGGTGTTCTTCGGGTTGCAGACCTCCCCCTTTTTCCTCCAAAACACAACGATGATCATTATGGCCAAACAGTTCTATTTTTAGTTTCATCAGACCAGAGGGCATTTCTCCAAAAAGAATGATCTTTGTCCCCATGTGCAGGTTCAAACCGTAGTCTGGCTTTTTTATGGCAGTTTTGGAGCAGTGGCTTCTTCCTTGCTGAGCTGCCTTCAGTTTATGTCGATTTAGGACTTGTTTTACTGTGATATAGATACTTGTTACCTGTTTCCTCCAGCATCTTCACAAGGTCCTTTGCTGATGTTCTGGGATTGATTTGCACTTTTCGCACCAAAGTACGTTATTTCTAGAGATCGAACGTGTCTCCTTCCTGAGCGGTATGACGGCTGCGTGGGTCCCATGGTGTTTATACTTGCGTACTATTGTTTGTACAGGATGAACATGGTACCTTCAGGCATTTGGAAATTGCTCCCAAGGATGAACCTGACTACATTTTTATTTCTGAGGTCTTTGCTGATTTTTTTGATTTTCTATGATGTCAGCAAAGAGGCACTGAGTTTGAAGGTAGGCCTTGAAATACATCCACAGGTACACCGTCCAATTGACTCAAATGATGTAAATCAGAAGCTTCTAAAGCCATGACATCATTTTCTGGAATTTTGCAAGCTGTTAAAAGCACAGTCAACATAGTGTATGTAAACTTCTGACCCACTGGAATTGTGATACTGTGAATAATAATGTAAAATAATTTGTTTGTAAACAAATTGTTGGAAAAATGACTTGTGTCATGCACAAAGTTGATGTACAAACCGACTTACCAAAACTATAGTTTGTTTAACAAGAAATGTGTGGAGTGGTTGAAAAACGAGTTTTAATGACTCCAACCTAAGTGTATGTAAACTTCCGACTTCAAATGTGCATGGAATTGTATTTGGATTTTTTAATACACATTTTAAAATAATCTTTACAGGAAAATGCCACTATCTGATGTGTGGAGACATTTCACCGCAGCTAATGTGAAAGGAAAAGCTATGTACATTTGCAAATACTGTGCCAAATCATATGTGAATTGCAGAATCTTCTGGCCAAGTGCATTAAGTTTCCTCAGCGCTCACAACAAGCACCTCTGACAAAAGTCCCTCTACTTACATTCGAGAGAAAAGGATGAATCAGACACCTTATCGATAGCAACATCTCATGGTCCTCCTAGAATCAGATGTTTATTTGACTCAATAGAGAAAAGTAGTCAGAGAATGCTGGTGAATGTCTTGCTCGAGCTGTTGTGATGCAACTGGTTCACCTCCGATGCTCACAGGCAATGTGTATTGGAAGAGATTAGCCTAGGGGTTCACATCATTTCCCCAACCTACACTGTGAATGTTTAAATKATGTATTCAATATAGATAAGAAAATTACAATAATTTGTGTGTTATTAGTTGAAGCAGACTGTGTTTGTCTATTGTTGTGACTTAGATGAAGATCAGATCACATTTATTATGACCAATTTATGCAGAAATCCAGGTTTTTCCCGAAGGATTCACATACTTTTTCTTGACACTTTATATGTGACCCGTTTCAGGAAACTAGGGGTACTAGGGTCACTACTTCACAGGGAGCCGTTTTAATGTAAACTTTTTTTCAAAATCTAAATGTGTTTGTTGGCAGATTTGCCTTCTCTACCATGTGAACTTTCATGTGCCTTAATAACAAACTTGTATGCTATATGTAAATACGAATACAGTTGTTAAATTACGAGCCTAGTTGGTTTAGCAACAGATGAAGACAGCAACCTTCCTGCTAGCCATGATTGGCTGAGATTATGAGTGGGCTGGACATGTCGAGAGATGAGTTTGAATGGTCTGCCATATAGCACGCTTCTGTCTATTTGAGCTGGTCAGTACGTCTAGGTAATCCTCTCTAACGCGGCTTTTTTTTTTTTTTTTATCGCGTAGTAAAACTGCATAAGCCTAATGTCAAGTTAAAGTCTACTGTTACTAGTTAACGTTAGCTGGCTGGCTCGCTAGCTAACGTTACGTGTATGCTCTCCACTTTCTGGTGGACCGAGTTTTGAAATCAGTGGAATTCGAGTATGATAGCTAAGGAGATGGAGAAWACACCTTCCCTGATTACATCTTCAAACTAAGGGCAACCATGGCATCCGACAGGAGTYRCATCCATTGATGATGTATACGGGTAAGATAGTCTAGCTAGCTACGTTTTCAGACATTACACATTTCTAATTTTGACAAAATATTTTAATTTCAAGTTAGTGTACAGTTAGCTAGCTAGGTATTTTAAACAATGTGAAGAGGGATTTGTTCTCCGCCCACTTCATTTTTTGGATAAAGAATCTGCCATGAAAAATAAACAAATTAACAATGAAAGTTAAATCAGGGTCCATATAATTTGGATCATATAAAACATAATATCAGAGTMTTTCAAATTAACATTAATAGTAGTTTATTTTCAAATAAAATCGTCTAACTCACTCAAAATCTTCTGACATAAGAACATGGTCAAAAGTCTCTGGGTCACAACCATAAAATACACATATGTTATCAATAGCTATTTTAAATCGGTGTATAATAAAGGTCTTTACAAGGGTTCTTCAGGGGCGGAGCCAGAGGGGTGTCCGGGGTGGCACTGGACACCCCTGACATCTGATTGGCCACCCCAAAATCTGATCTGATTGCCACCCCTGATTGCCACCCCAAAATTTAATTTGCTACTGGCAGTTTGATGCCTTGTTGAAAGAAGCATTTATTTTGACGTTTTCAAATCGAGGACGAGGACGAGGACGAGGAAGAGAGAATATTAACTTTGGTTACGAGATACAGAAGAATAAGAAGAACATACAGAAGAAGAGAGAATATTTCCACAGCTCCACAAGCTCTTTTYGCAATTGGCGAAAGCATCATATTTGAAGTAAGTTTTAAGGTTTAGCATCGGGTTTAGGTTTCCTGAAYARCTTTTACGAAAGTTGAGTCGCTGTGTAAGTTAACGTTAGACCTTTGSCTCCATTAACAGACAGTTAATCAGATAAGAGAGATCGGTTCCCAATTTAGCCWAACATTACGTTTACATCTGTGCTAGTAATRCACGYATATACAGTGYAGTRTTGTAAGTTACWGTATACGAATGTTTARCTAATGTGGGGTAACTAGTAGSCTACAGCTGTCAGTGTTCAGCAARTTAACCTCCAGCAATTTGAAATCCATTAACTCAGTTAGATTTTCGTACTTTACCTCAAAACAAACAATTGTTATTATCAATCTGTTAACGTCACCCAAAAGATKACCACAATTTGCAGATAGCCTGTTTGTTATCATAAAGGTGTAAGAATTTATAGCTATCTAAATTACTTACTGCAGAGTAGGGCWAGCCATGATCTATCTAGTAACTTAGGCTGGTAGTTRATGTTARGGTACAGTYATGATAATGGGGATTTGTAATTAAGATTGAGAGTGGATTAAAATGTGGGTAATTGGATGCTTAGATGTAACCATAGACTGTCTTATTTTTTGCATAGGGCCAATTAAACATGAAAAGAAAGGAAGGGATATCAGACTTCTTTTTAAAGAAGCACAAACAGGCAGATCTGGTGCAAACAGACCCCAGCCCTTGCATCACCACCGGACCCCAGAGCAGCTCCCTATCTGAGGCTAGTCAGAGTCAGTGTGGTCAGACTTCACAAGGACCCAGTCTACCACCACCAGGTCAGAGCATCTACCAGGAAGTCAGTCACATGCCCAGTTAAGAATTTAAGTTTAGCTTCAGCTTGTAATAGATGATTTTTGTCAGATTTAAGCCTCACTTTAAAATGCTGGTTGTTGATTCATGTGTGTTCTTGTTTTGATGGCTGTGGCATTTTTATTGTGATTATACATGAATGGTTCTTGTGTTATTTTAATGTAATAGATGTATCAAGGGATGATACAGAGACCTCTTGCTCTGAGCAAGACAGTGAGCCAGAGCTTCCAGGAGAGGTCATCGAGCCCCTCCCAACTGCATCAAGCACTGCGCTGTCTTGCTCAGAGCAAGAGGTCTCTGTATCATCCCTTGATACATCTATCACATTAAAATAACACAAGAACCATTAAGTGCATGCAGTTCCAAAAGGACCCAAGGGTAGGCCAGGCCTATACTTTAAACTACACATTTTAGTTAGCAGCTGTTAGTATCTAATCTTGTGGCTCCCTTAATTATACATTTCCATAGAGATATGACACATTATTTAACGTGTATTTCAGACATTTCAAGATCCAGAGAAGAAGGTCCTGTATAACCGTGTTTGAAAACATTTCCCAAAACTCGGTACTAGGAAAAGGGCTTTCAACAGCCCCTGGTATAAGGACAATTCATGGCTTGAATATTCTGTAAGTTAAGATTCTACCTATTGTTTCGCCTGTAGGCATTTTTCTCTGACCAATACACNAGCTATTTTAAATCGGTGTATAATAAAGGTCTTTACAAGGGTTCTTCAGGGGCGGAGCCAGAGGGGTGTCCGGGGTGGCACTGGACACCCCTGACATCTGATTGGCCACCCCAAAATCTGATCTGATTGCCACCCCTGATTGCCACCCCAAAATTTAATTTGCTACTGGCAGTTTGATGCCTTGTTGAAAGAAGCATTTATTTTGACGTTTTCAAATCGAGGACGAGGACGAGGACGAGGAAGAGAGAATATTAACTTTGGTTACGAGATACAGAAGAATAAGAAGAACATACAGAAGAAGAGAGAATATTTCCACAGCTCCACAAGCTCTTTTYGCAATTGGCGAAAGCATCATATTTGAAGTAAGTTTTAAGGTTTAGCATCGGGTTTAGGTTTCCTGAAYARCTTTTACGAAAGTTGAGTCGCTGTGTAAGTTAACGTTAGACCTTTGSCTCCATTAACAGACAGTTAATCAGATAAGAGAGATCGGTTCCCAATTTAGCCWAACATTACGTTTACATCTGTGCTAGTAATRCACGYATATACAGTGYAGTRTTGTAAGTTACWGTATACGAATGTTTARCTAATGTGGGGTAACTAGTAGSCTACAGCTGTCAGTGTTCAGCAARTTAACCTCCAGCAATTTGAAATCCATTAACTCAGTTAGATTTTCGTACTTTACCTCAAAACAAACAATTGTTATTATCAATCTGTTAACGTCACCCAAAAGATKACCACAATTTGCAGATAGCCTGTTTGTTATCATAAAGGTGTAAGAATTTATAGCTATCTAAATTACTTACTGCAGAGTAGGGCWAGCCATGATCTATCTAGTAACTTAGGCTGGTAGTTRATGTTARGGTACAGTYATGATAATGGGGATTTGTAATTAAGATTGAGAGTGGATTAAAATGTGGGTAATTGGATGCTTAGATGTAACCATAGACTGTCTTATTTTTTGCATAGGGCCAATTAAACATGAAAAGAAAGGAAGGGATATCAGACTTCTTTTTAAAGAAGCACAAACAGGCAGATCTGGTGCAAACAGACCCCAGCCCTTGCATCACCACCGGACCCCAGAGCAGCTCCCTATCTGAGGCTAGTCAGAGTCAGTGTGGTCAGACTTCACAAGGACCCAGTCTACCACCACCAGGTCAGAGCATCTACCAGGAAGTCAGTCACATGCCCAGTTAAGAATTTAAGTTTAGCTTCAGCTTGTAATAGATGATTTTTGTCAGATTTAAGCCTCACTTTAAAATGCTGGTTGTTGATTCATGTGTGTTCTTGTTTTGATGGCTGTGGCATTTTTATTGTGATTATACATGAATGGTTCTTGTGTTATTTTAATGTAATAGATGTATCAAGGGATGATACAGAGACCTCTTGCTCTGAGCAAGACAGTGAGCCAGAGCTTCCAGGAGAGGTCATCGAGCCCCTCCCAACTGCATCAAGCACTGCGCTGTCTTGCTCAGAGCAAGAGGTCTCTGTATCATCCCTTGATACATCTATCACATTAAAATAACACAAGAACCATTAAGTGCATGCAGTTCCAAAAGGACCCAAGGGTAGGCCAGGCCTATACTTTAAACTACACATTTTAGTTAGCAGCTGTTAGTATCTAATCTTGTGGCTCCCTTAATTATACATTTCCATAGAGATATGACACATTATTTAACGTGTATTTCAGACATTTCAAGATCCAGAGAAGAAGGTCCTGTATAACCGTGTTTGAAAACATTTCCCAAAACTCGGTACTAGGAAAAGGGCTTTCAACAGCCCCTGGTATAAGGACAATTCATGGCTTGAATATTCTGTAAGTTAAGATTCTACCTATTGTTTCGCCTGTAGGCATTTTTCTCTGACCAATACACCTGAATCTGACATCACATCACAGTCAGGTTTTTGTAACTGGAAAAAGGCGCTGTTTAAAGATTCTGGGTTTAAGCTCCATTCGAAGGCGGAGCATCATATCAATGCTATGTATGCATGKAATCAGCATAAAAGGKCTATTGACAGCAACTCATMAATGTTAGACGTCATAAATGGGGASCGGAAAAAGAAAGTGGAGGAAAACTTACATTAAAACAATTGCAGATGTGCTCCTATTAACTGCCACTCAAAATATAGCGCAGAGAGGTCATCGAGAGTCTGATGACTCTCACAACAAGGGTCATTTTTTGACAATCTTAGAAGAAATAGCAAAGCATGACCCCCCTCATAGAGAAAAGGATGAATAATGCTAAGTACACAAGCCACCAAATCCAGAACAAAGTTCTTGAGGGCTGAGCTGAGATGGCACAAAGTGAAATATTAAGAGAAGTAAAAGAAAGTGACGTTTTTWGTGTAATTGCAGATGAAACCAAAGATTTAAAGAAAAAAGAACAAATGTCTTTAGTTGTGAGGTGCTATTACAAYGGGGCSATCCACGAAAGCTTTTACACCTTCAGTCAGCTGAAAGCTTAGGTCTCACAAAAATGATAGATTGCTTTGATTAGGCCAATTCCAAAACTTTTCTTTGCTATTAGTTAACATAATATATATGAGCATAAATATGATACTGTAAGTTTGTAATATTGATGTGCACCAAAATTACTTTTATTTTTCAAGTCCATTTCTGCTTGATACCTGGTATGTCAAATTGCAGTGTTTTCTGTAAAAAAAAAGAAGTAAATAAACAATGCTATTTATGTAACACACAAATGCTATCATATCTTCTTGGTGCTTGAGCTTTATTTTCAGAAATATTTTGGATGTTCAACACTTATAGACCCAGTTATATATGAATGAAAACAGACTGACCCAAGTCTCTCCTGTGTGTGTGTGTGTGTGTGTGTGTGTGTGTGTGTGTGTGTGTGTGTGTGTGGTGGGGTGTTGTGTGTGTGTGTGTGTGGTGTGTGTGTGTGTGTGTGTGTGTGTGTTGTTGTGTGTGGTGTGTGTGGTGTGTGTGTGAGCACGAGAGAGAGAGAAAGAAATTGAGCTGCAGTTCCGAGGTAGAGACTTGACTATGTTAAAGAACTCTAGGGAAGTAACCTTTTTGGACCACACTATCTGCCACATTGAAGATCTCCGAGTTAAGTGAATTATCACTTCTACTTCTAATCAGCAATCAAAGGATTCAATCATGCTCCTTTAATGCCAGGTTAGGGTTACACACACATTTTCTATCATGGTCTATGGACCCCCTGAAGTAGCCTTGGCCACCCCCTGGCCACCCCATGTAGAAAACTTTAGTTCAGCCACTGGAGTGCTTGACTGCTGTTGTCATGACAGAATGCTCGGATCAAACCTTAAAGAAATGGGTGGGACTAAAGCGTAAGGGTGTGAACTATGCTGAATGGGTGTAGACAATGAAGGGCTCTCCAGTAGTAGTACCAAAACATTCAAAGGCCATTTTCTCAAAAGTGAGTTTACAAATGTATCAACTTTCAAAGCAAAATGACTTTCCCATTGTTACCCAAATGCAGTGTATGATATACCATTTTATAGCTCTGAGTCTCTACTTTTATCCAATGTAAAAAACACAATTTCAAATTTTGCTACATAAGACCGATTTGAGCCGGTCGGTCACATACTAGGCGGTGACAGAGGAAGTCCCCAAATATTTGTTAAAGACTCCAGTTACCCAAGTCATAGACTATTCCCTCTGCTACCGCACGGCAAGTGGTACCGGAGCGCCAAGTCTAGGTCCAAAAGGCTCCTTAACAGCTTCTACCCCCAAGCCATAAGAATGCTGAATAATTAATAAAATGGACGCCCGGACTATTTACATTGACAACCCCCCCTCACACACACCCCACCTACATGTACAAATTACCTCGACCAACCTGTTGCACATTGACTTGGTACCGGTACCCCCTGTATATAGCCTGGTTATTGTTATTTTATTGTTACTTTTTTTGTTTATTTAGTAAATATTTTCTTAACTCTATTTCTTGAACTGCATTGTTGGTTAAGGGCTTGTAAGTGAGCATTTTAAGGCAAGGTCTACACCTGTTGTCTTCGGGGGCATGTGACAAATACGATTGATGACACAACACACACACACACACACACCACACACACACACACACACACACACACACACACACACACACACACACACACACACACCACACACACACACACACACACACACACCACACACACCACACACACAACCACACACACACACACCACACCTTAGCATTCTCATCCATAATAATCACAGGAATGTCCAGGGGAGTAGGGTGGTTTGGTCCTGGTGCGTGTGACTCTGCAGCGCCCCAGAGGCTATCAGGTGTCTAGAATGAGAACAGATGCTCGTAAATCTACACTGTGATGCAATGCTGCAGCGAAGAGAGAGAGGAGAAGAGAGGAGAGAGAGAGAGGGAGCGAGGGAGAGAGAGAGAGAAGAGAAGGGAGAGAGAGAGAGAGGGAGAGAGGGGAGAGAGAGACGGAGAGAGAGAGGCGATTCCACGCTAGCAGGGAGCGAGAAATATTTTTGGTATCCGATTGTTCTGGCAATTCTCACATAGAAACTTCATTGGGAGAAGGATGTTTGACATGCTTTTTACATTTGTATCACAAACAATTTTGAGAAAATCATGATGAAGTGGCCATTTAAGGCCTTTTTATACTATACATGCCTCCTGCAAGACCTTATGATCCGTGGACCGTACATATTGGTGTCATTATACTCCTTATAGTGTGCTCTAACATATGGCGTATCTGTMGATTTTGAAATACACATTTTCACATACATTTATTTATTCAACATAAGAAATACTCATATGGATATCTCAAAACGACACTATGTGTATTTCAGAATCTAGACATGCTCCATAAGTTAGAGCGCACTATAAGGTGTATAATGACACAGTATGTTGTCTGTATCATGTATGGTTCACGGCTCATAAGGTCTTGCAGGAGGAATGTATAGTTCTAAAAGGAGCCTGAAATGATTTTCTCAAAAATGGTTTGTGACACAAATGTAAAAAGCATGTCAAACATCCTTCCTCCCAATGAAGTTTCTATGTGAGAATTGCCTGAACAATCKGAGATACCAGAAATATTTCCAGCTGGCGTGGAATCGCCCTAAAAGACAGAGAGAGAGACWGAGTGAGAGAGAGAGAGCAGTGGCACATTACCGAGAGGAGGATAGCACCTGGGGGGTACAGGATAAAAGAGTTGCTGACTGAGTGAGTGGTGAATAAGACATTGGCATTGTCTTAATTTATGTGAATCGTGTGCGTGTGTGTGTGTGTGTGTGTTACACACCGAGCCCTAGGCAGAGAGAGTCTTGTGGATCTATAAACCATAACCAGTGATCCTCCAGAGCTCCAGTAGAGATCCATGTTTCCCCTTCATTTGGGATCTGATCTCTTTTAATCAACAGATCCCAGATCAACCTAAACTCTGTGATCCAGATAAGTGAACCCTAAGCTCAGATGACACCCTAGCAGCCGGATCAGAGCGGGGAGGAGGGGAGACCAGCTTATAGTCATCATCATTAACACATCCGCCACGATCATAAACCCTCATGTTACAGTGTGCATAACAGCATGAAGCTCATCGGTCACTGCTAGGGCTAGCTACAGTACTGTCGCTATGTATCTCTCCTACTGTGTGTCTTTCCATGTGAGGATATGACAGAGCCGAGTGACTTGGTGTAAAGAGAAAAGAGCCCTAGAACAGAGCCATGGGGGACACCAGGAGTGAGAGCCCGTGGTGAAGACAGATCCTCTCCACGCCACGTGGTAGGATTGACCTGMCAGGTAGGACGCGATCCAGGAGTGTGCAGAGCYTGAGACGCCAAACCCTGAGAGAGTGGAGAGGAGGATCGCCCAGCTCTTACCAGAACAGCAGGGAGGGGGAACTGCGCTGCTTGAGTGATAGGGGGTGAGGCTTTGTGTGTGTGGGAAGCAGTTGCAAGAGAGAGAGAGACGACAGAGTCAAATATTAAAACAAACGTTACAGGTGGCTGAGTGGTGTTTCAAAATATTGCGATATGGATATCTCGTGCAATAGGGATATTGCACATGTCAATATTACGATTTCGATGTGAATTAGATTAATTGTGCAGCCCTGACACGCCATTCAGACACACACACACACACACACACACACACACACACACACACACACACACACACACAACCACACACACACACACACACACACCACACCACACACACACACACACACACACACACACACACACACACCACACACACGCCATTTCGCTTGGACAGTAAGACAAGACAGTAAGCCTCAGTCATCTCACAGCTGCACAGTGGGATGATTTCCATTACAACTGTTAAATCCATTTACATGTAGATTGATTCATCATGTAAACTGAGTATACCAAACATAAGGCACACCTAAATCTTTCGTCTTGCCCATTCACCCTCTGAATGGCACACATACACAATCCATGTCTCACTTGTCTCAAGACATACAAAACCTTCTTTATCCTGTCTCCTCCCCTTCATCTACATTGATTGAAGTGGATGTARCAAGTGACATCAATAAGGGGTCATAGTGTTCACCTGGATTCACCTGATCAGTCATGGAATGTTTTGTAAACTCAGTGTATATTATTTGCTTGGCTGGCGCTGTGGCTGTTGCGCTGGACAGATCTGGTTGGTGGGTGGTCTCACCTCCCCCTAACACCCCCTGTGTCTGTTTAATATGCCTGATGGATTAGATTAAGCAGGGGGGCCGGTACGTGTGTGTGTGTGTGCGCGCGTAGGCGTGTATGTCTGTGTTCCTGTGTGTTTGACCGTCTGCTTTGCTCTTCTCTAATTCACTAAAGCTGCTGTATAAATGGCAAAAAACATGTTCCGCCATTGTGCGTTCCCACTTCCCCTGACCCCAGGTCAGATCCAGCAGGCTTGGTCACAGGGACATTGAGGGGCTTTGTGCACAGAGTCTGATCCAGGATCTGTGTTGCTATTCTTGCCTACTCTGGTGACTAGACTGATGACCCTTAGATTCATCGTTCTTTTCCTCATCACTCGTTCGCTCTCTCTTTCTCGCTCTCTCGCTCTCTCTCTCAACCCCCCTCTTTCCCTCTAGCTCTACTGTTTCTGCCAGACTGGCCACCATTGGCTTGGTCTCCGATCATGCGATCAGTAATGGTAATCCCCGTTTATGGGAAATAAAACAGGAATAAACATGTGTATGATGACAAACCTTAACCTACAGATTCCCTGCGTTGGAAACAAATGCAGGTCACAGTGGCATCCCCCCAGTCCTCCCTCTCATCCCCCTAACCCGCTCCTCTCTTCCCACTGCCCCAATTACGCAAGTGTAGTGTGCCATAAAAAGGTCATTACCAAGCCAGGATAGAGGGAGGGAGGAAAGAGGGGGAGAGAGGGGAGAGAGGGGAGAGAGAAAGAAAGCCGCTCTATTTCTCTACCCTGAGCTCCCTGCCCCCGCTCTCCTGCTACCCCTCTTCCCCCTCTCTTTCCACGTCTTGGGTGCCTTAAGCAGCACACAAGACTTAGCCGCGCTCAGCAGATGTTCTGCAAGACGCTCTCCTTTTTTCCCCACGTAGCATTATCGGCTAACTCTAGTTTCACAGATCCAATCTGAAGGCTCACCGCCAGTCCCTACTCTGGTCTTCCATGCAATCCTATTTGTCTTGATCTCTCTCACTCTCTCTCTGGYTCTCTCTCTGTCTCTGTCTCTCTCTCTCTCGCCTCCTGCCTTGGGAGATGTAGCTAACCTCCTGAGCTGCTTTCCCTTAGCTAGGCCCAATCTTCAATCGTCCGAGATTCTGTGGGGCTGATCCGGGCTGGGGCACGTGTTAACCAACTAGCAGCCCGGCTTTAGTCCCCTAAACAGGGATCTATGGCCCGTCTTAGAGCTAGCTCAGGATCAGGAGGTGGTGGGGTGGATAACGTGAATGGGGCTGCCTGGACAGGAAAGCAGGGGCTGAACGTGAGAGGGGTTGTTCGGTATAATGGCAGTGTTTAGTTAATGAAGGTGGCTTTTAATTGGCTTAAACGTCAGCAGGCCTTGTGGGAGGGGAAAGAGAGAGGGGGTAATCAGTGTGTGTAACTAATGAACATAGGAGTGTTTATACAACCCTCTCAAGACCTAACCCTCCTTGCTTCCTCTCCTCCCTCCAACCACGTACATATACAGTACATGTGTACAAGGGGAGCTGGTTATATAGAGCATGAATGAATGTAGGACTATTTAGGTTAACTCACATTAAAGTCCTATCATCCGAAAACCTCTTCACTCGTACCATGTCAGAGACCAGTGGAGTAGAATGTGTGCTTGCCGGTTCACTTGTTGTGATTGGCCAGAGTGTGAACGGTGGCATAACTGTAATTGGGCCAAATAATTACCATGGTCTGCACACTTTCATGTTTTCCTGCACATGGAGAGAAAAAAAACTAGCCTAATCCTCCCACAAACACAAACACGGTTGTGTAACTTTGCCCCTGTGTTGAAAGGGCTTGCTCTAGCAGCTCTCCCAGAATAGGCTTATTATAAAGGGTTGGGTTTTAGTTTTTCAAAGCAGTTCCCTCCCATCTTATCCATAACAGTTTTGTAACCCAACCTGTCATGCAGAGTTGAGCTCGTCTTTGATGCCTACATACCTATCTGGCTTAGGGATGGGCACAGTTATTCGAATATTCAAATACCYGAACTGACATTTGTATTCGAATACTTTTTATTATAATATTTTTTTTGCACACGAGTAGTATTACTAGAGAACGTTGGTTATGTATTTATTACCCCAGAATGTCCGTTATTGCAGAGGACGATTCGGACAGGATTTGTTTTTCCCAACTGCCCCCTGTAATTCTTTTTTTTCAATAAATTGACAGTTGTGACAGAAGCCTGGAGTGTTTTTTTCTAGGCGTGGGTATATTTCARGTCCGGGCGATAACGTTCTACACTGATAACTCAAGCTTGGTTCCCAAGTTTCTAAACCATACCAAACCATCTTTGGTATAGKGTCGCCATAATATTTGAATTGAGGAAGTGTGATCATAATCAYTAGTATATTTTAGCGATCYGCAGTAAAATACGTCCTAAATGCCCCCAAGCCTTCAGACGTGAGCTAAACAGCGCAATTGCACGTGATRTGGGTTTTTAGGCTATGAATGAGAAAGTGAACTTGTCATTTCCAAACGTTTAGCTCAGTCTGCTGCTTTGCGATCTATTAACAGCGAAGGTTGCATTAMATAGGCGCAATGTTTTTTAATGATGCATTTGGCGATGTTCCATTAATTCGCACACAAAGTAAACAAAAGCATTCACTGTGAAAGTTGATACATGTAAGCCCACCATACATAGGTTGTGCGCAGCACTTCGTTCAATTTATCGAATCAGTTATTGTTTTCTTGCTAAAACTGCGAGCAACACCTGTCAAACTCAGACATTTCTCTCAAAACACAGTGATGTCGATTTGCACGGGACTAGTATTATCAGAGGATTTTGGAGTTTGCCAAAAAACAGTAACATTATTCTGTCTAGAATTGTTACTCTCCTGCCAGGTAAAAATGACTGACATGGCAGATTCGGGCGGGACTAAAAGTACAGATGTTGTGTTTTGTGCTCGTGTACATAATTGCATTACACAACCTCCCCCAGTAAAACGAATCTCGTCTGAATAGGGTATAGCCTACAAGGATATACCATCATTACATTATAATATCATTTTTTTGAGCCAAACAACAAAACTAATTGGAGGACCTCAAACCTTTACACTGTACATTTGTGTACATAATTATTCCAACACTCATCAATTCCACCCTTCAGACAGCCACAAATCAACCCATCTTTCCCAATAAATMATCCTCCTGCAATTTCCTCGCAATACATCCCTCAATTCTCCCACAGTGTCTCACTAGGGACTTGAACYTCCCCATCTGAAAAATTGCCCCAAAAATAAAAATGTTACCCAACAGCACAATTATATTTCCTATTGACCGACTGTGGTCCTTCGAATCCCCCAGCAATACAGTTTGCTGGTCCAACCACACCCTGAAATTACGGCATAACAACCTTTCCTGGACCTAACTCCAAACCCAAGCCACCAATGGACAGTACCAAAAGAGATGCTCTATTGATTCTGTTYCCGCATGGCAGAGTATGCACCGGTCTGACCGTTGAATACCCCATATACTGAGCATTCTTTTTGTAGCGAGAATTTTATATAAAAGCCTGATTTGAAAAGAACAAATTGACGCATCTGTTGTTTTGCATATCAGTTCATAAACCCGATGCCACGGTATTGGGACAATACCCAAATATCTTGAAGTTTATGCGACATAGTTGTCAACCCTCTTGACCGGAAGACATATGCTAACAGGAGAATGATCCAGAGAACCACATGACTCACAGACAGATATACAGTGACTGCATGTCCGTCTGTCAGTCATGAGGTTCTCTGCATCATGCTCCTGTATTAGCGTCTGTCTGTCTGTCTGTCTGTCTGTCTGTCTGTCTGTCTGTCTGTCTGTCTGTCTGTCTGTCTGTCTGTCTGTCTGTCTGTCTGTCGTGATGCATAGGGACAGATTCCTAGAACATTCTGCCACTCTGGAACAATCCAACCATAATGGGTCAATTTCTCCCTAAATGGACAGCACCGGTGCTCAGTGACATCAGAGGCAAAGAGAGGCAATTCTGCAGTATGAAATTACCAATCAGATGATTGGGACCCTCAGGCTTCTCTTTTTCAAAGAAAATAACAATTGGAATAACGAGATTTTTTTTTTTTTGAAGATCCAATTGTTGGCGTAAAGGAAAATGAAATGCCTCCGTAGGCTGTAACATTTGTGGGTTTTTTCTTTCTTAAATCATCTCGGTAGAGATTCAATTCTGTTTCCTGGTAGAACATTTGTGTCATCATCAGATATGTGTGTCATCTGATGTATACATTCTGTTCTCACATGACAGAATATTAGATTAACAATCTCTGTACCTCTCTCTCGCTCTCTCCCTCYCTCTCTTGCGCTCTCTCTCGCTCGCTCTCTGTCTCTCTCTCTCATCCGTCTCTCTCTCTATTTCTCTCTCTCGTCCGTCTCTCTCTCTATTCTCTGTTCCTCTTCCATCTCTCTCTCTCCCCCTCTCTCTCTCTCTCCCTCTCTCTCTCTCTCTCTCTCTCTGTCTCTCTCTCCCATCTCTCTCTCCATTTTCTGTTCTCGCTCTCACTTAGTCTCCAAAGGGCCATGTTGGTTGTTGCCATCCTTTGTGCTGTTGTTCTTATTTCTTCACTCTGCTTCTCCCTCAATAACACCATTTCAAATACCACTGTTACACTACTGCACTGAAAATGTGTATAGTTCATATGACTGTATACAGTAGTAATAATAAGTTAATTGTAAGTCAGGTGAATCCATAATTGATGATGTTGAATGATAATTAATTGAAATAAGGGAAATGGTTGGTTATGCCCGCCTACAGCACTTAACATTGCATAACTTGTGAATATTTTAGCTGGCTGAGTTGTCTCAGAGGTTTTAACGAGGGCTGTTGGTTGCTGCCTTAGCAGCCATACTACACTTCTAGGAGGGCCAAATGTCCCCAGGCCACACGTACTGCAGTAGTGCTTTTGGGCTTGGTGTTTGTACGCAACAGTGACATCTGTCAGATTATTATCTGTAATCTCGCTGGAGGAGTGGAGGTACAAAAGGCTCTTCAGACTGTCTGCTGTGCGTTTCTGTTTTTTTACACTGACCTTTGTTCTCCAACGTGCGCTTTGTTTGGTAGCAGAAAAGGAACCTAAACGTAGCAGGCGTTAAAAAAAACGRCTGAAACTAGATCCTCTACATACTGGTCTTGACGAGAGAGAAAAAAAACTGTCGGGGAGGTTCTCAAGGTTATCTAATGCACGGTTCAACCAATCCAGAACATCCGGTTGTTGGGGACTCGGGCAGAGGCTATCAGAAAAGAGACAGAGGTGTACAATAGAATGACAGAGAGAGGGAATATGAGGATCAGTGGCATGTATTCATGGATGCCAAGGGAAGCCAGGCTTTACCAAGGGGAAAAAACSTAGAAAATAATGTATCTTTTGTCTCTCTGCGTTTCATCATTTTCCTTCACGTCTCACCTTGAGAAAGCACTGGAGAAAGCATCCGAGCGAGTCGAAACGGCACCACTCTGTCTCTGTATGTGCAGCCCATCTATCTGATGCTGTCTGGTCAAAAAGAGTATGACATTGAAACTGAGTGAGCTCAACTGTGAATGGTCCTGGTGCACCAAGAGAAAGTGTAAAAGGAAGACAGTTTGGATTTGGATTCACACCAATCATATCACATCATTGACAGAAAAAACTTGAATTGTTGCGTCTCATTGTGTTGTTGCCCATCAGTGGCTAGCTAGTTAGCTAAAATTGGCTCTTTCCTAAATGAGCCATGGATGGAGATGGGGATTTGGACTTGTGGTTTTACTTAATTTCTCCATACTGGCCAATGATTATAATGGCGATTCTGATCCAACCATAAATTCATACATTGTGCCCCTGGCCTGAGAGGATGGRAGTTCAATATRTAGCTAGATGTAGTAGCTGGCTCATCGTTGCCCATGAAAGGAAGTTAGGCTAGCGAACAAGCATTTTAGCCAGGTAGCCTCGGACAACAAAACTAAAAGCGTGTACTGTATGACAGRGTCATAGACCGTTTTGGCAACATGAAAGAGAGGAGGATGTCTTTACAGTCTATGGGAGGATGGCATTGGCGTTTCTGTAGGGTGAGTCAACATATTTTTCTACTTACGTACACATACACACACCGAAATCAGTTGGCCTACCATGGACGGCCACATGATATTTAGCTTATGCTGATTGGACTAAATTGTTTTTGGTTATTAGATGATGTTAACATGTCGAAGTTGAAATGGTGCTGGAATAGTGGAGGCAGCCCCTGTTTTCTTTTGCGACACGCGGTAACTCTCCGGTGTTCTAAATCAACAGTAGTCTGAAAATGTCGGGGAAACATAAACTTGATTGATGCTGTAGGTCATGTAACTGTTTGTTACATGCAACGTGCTTGGCGGACTCAACCGGACTGATGTTGCTCTCTGGTTTTGTGAAGAAACAAAGGCGCGGTTGATTTTGTTTTCGACTGTTGTCTCAGCCTAAGGCCTATATATCAACGCGTAGGAACTAACAGGTTACAGAGCAAACAGCGCAGTTATCACAACACATAGGTAGGTTGTAATATGTCTTTTTTTTTCATGTTATTTTTTATATATTTTTTTTGAAAATGATCCTCGCACCACTACCAATGAGGATATGTTATCATATTTGGTCGTGATCAATGGACTTAGTAGATCTTCTATATGTCCCCTTCCCTCCTCTCGTCTCCTCCGTCCGCCCCTCCTTTGAGACATCCATAAACAGCGAACGCATATTGCTGCCGCTGCTCATTTCAGTGGACGTCCATAAACCATGGTGACAGCTCTTCCCGTTTCGCCTCCGCATAATGTGCTCTTTTTCATTTCCACCGGTGAGGGACAGGGCTTGTGTTACCATGTCTTTTCTCTTCTCTTCTCTTCTCACTGATTCGCTGTATCTGATAGCTGATAGAGCTCTGTCCTTATGGATGTGTGTTTTCATCACCACTAACCAGAGTGACGTGAGGCTGTGGCTTTCTGAGGTGAAGGCGGAGGGATAGTGGATGTTTCTCTCTCTGTAGTCTCTATGCCTGTGTCCATGTGTGAGTTTTGTCTCTCTCTCTCTCTTCTCTCTCTTCTCTCTCTCTCTCTCTCTCTCTCTCTCTCTCTTTCTCTCTCTTCTCTCTCTCTCTACATATGTGTGTTTATGAATGACCCTGGGGTTTGTTAGTGTTGGTGTTAATGAGTGTAGCACCATGCTGGCAGCTGGCTGTGGACATGGCGAGGGCCGGGTTTGGTACTATTTGGTGTAGTGAAGGTAAGCCGTTAGCAACTGTAACCTTCTGGTGTCTCCTCCCTGCACCACGTTAACACAGCCAGAGTCATTTTTTCCTGACAGAGTGACCACACGGTCCAGAAAGCTCTCTCTACCCTGCAGCCTATGGGGCATGCCGAGATCAAAGACCCCTCTCTCTCTCTCTGTTTTCCTCCATCCCTTTCGTTAGTTTTTGTTGTTCTATCTCTCTCTCTATCCCGCCTCACTCCCTCGGAGCCTGATCTGGACCGAACAGATCCTATGTGTATCTACTATCCCCATAGTAGAAACGTTTACCTATTCCGTTGGTCAGCTTGTCGAGAAAGAAATAGCCTATTCCAAACAGACTCTGGGGACAGTTGTGGGACGATAGATCCCAAATTCATACAACYACTAGGCCTAGSCTACATAAAAAKAACACGTTAAAAAGGCAGTGAGTCTGATGCGACAGATCAGAACGWTTAGCTGAAAAATGTTGATCAACTATTATTTCTTCACATTGTGAGCCGAGCAAAAGAAAAGGCAGTAGGCTACGCTYAAATGTTCGTTCCATAATGCAATGAATGGGAAAAACACCATTGTCGAAGCGCACCGCACACGCGAGTGGTATCATGTGCCAGAGATGWAAATATCCTTTAGAAATGTGAAAAGAGTGGCGATCTAATAGGCAACAACTAGCATGGGGTTGCTAATAGGACTAAGATCGTGCCTTTGGCTACTGGAGAATGAAAGAAAGTTGATATAMAATATTGCCTATGGTCTGATTTTGGCTAGGCTAGGCAAGCAAGGTAAGTCATGCCTCGTAGCATGTAGTAAAACGCTCAGGTTTCAAACAATATGTTTTCAAAATGCATACWGCCCCCAGCTCATTGCGAAGTGGTGTGCGACGTGCTGATGCAGCCTGCCGTCCGTTGCCTGTGCATTTGCTGTTTGATACACTGTARCAGCAGCTCTCGCGCTGTATCAACGGCCCTGCGTCTGTGTGCTGTGCGTGTGTGATAAATGAGATACATAACAAATATATTGTGCACATGCGCCAATTTAATTCCCCCAAATTATGCAAATTAACCTATAGACCGTTAAGCATGACCAGTCAAATGTATTTACATCCACTGGTATTTTCTAAAAAACAATATTTTGTAAATGGGATTTCTTTCTTCTTCTCCCTGAAAATTGGCCAGAGACAATTTAATTGATCGACTTTTCAATTTTCTAATTTTGTGTTGTCCAAAAACCGTCTATTCCCGGCTAATGTAAACCCTGGTGTGTGTGTGTGTGTGTGTGTGTGCGTGCATGCTTGTGTGTGTGTGTGCTTCTGTGTGTGTGTGCACATGCATGCCTTTGTGTGTGTGTGTGTGCGTGTGTGTAATATCAGCCTTGGAGAATGAAACCGCATTCAAGCAGCTTACGTTATTTCCCTAGTTACCCTGGCATACACAACAGGACATCTCAGGTCAAGTTACCCAGCATCGTGTCCAAACAGGCTCAATCTGACCAATATTCCAATGTTCTGTTGTTCTGTTGTAGAGGGATATGAAGCATGAGGACACTGTTGTGTCCTCAGAGACTTTCTGGCCTACAAACTTCAGCCCTCTGTTACGCCAACAACCATACTGTCTTTTAATCTGGGTAGCTATATATATTCCTATCCTTTTATAGTACACTATCGCTGTACCTTGCTCGTTCTTAAACTTCAGCCCTCTGTTACGCCAACAACCATACTGTCTTTTAATCTGGGTAGCTATATATATTCCTATCCTTTTATAGTACACTATCGCTGTACCTTGCTCGTTCCACCTGTGACCAGCCACCATGTGACCTAGGGGTCAAGAGAATGACCGGTCCGGTGAGAGTGAAAGGTCAATATGCCCTAGCAAAGTAAGGAAGCTTTGGATTACATCGGTAATCTCTTCTCCTTGGAATAATTCACATACCACCTCCAGATTACTTCCAGATTATCCAATCAGAGATGTGGGGATTATGTTCCTCTGCTCTGTAGGAATCTGGGAGGGGAAAGTTGGGAACCCTCCAATAAGGGTTTATGTGACGGAGATCTGCCRTGAAGTGTTACGCTYGTTGTTGGAATGAGTGGACCAATGAGTGGACCAACACYGAAAAAACAAYAAATACAAACGAAACGTAAGGTTTAGTAGGGCTAAAYAGCACAGTACCAAAACAAGATCCCACAAACTACAGGTGGAAAAAGCTGCCTAAGTATGATCCCMAATCAGAGACAACGATAGACAGCTGCCTCAGATTGGGAACCATACCCGGCCAACAAAGAAATAGAAAACATAGATTGCCYACCCTAGTCACACCCTGACCWAACCAAATAGAGAATTAAAAGGATCTCTAAGGTCACGGCGTGACATGAAGACAGTTATGATATTGTCTTCTGGAATCTCCTGTAGATTGGCTGAGTTGGATCATTGATCTGCTAAGAGCAGCTCAGAGACTGGAAATGAATGATTCTGTCTGATCAGTTTAGTATTCAATGAGAATGTATTTTATGGTAGAGCTGGGACGGTAAACCAAAAAATACATTACCCTCTTAACACTAGAACCGCTAAAGCTATCATTTGACTGCTCATTAATTAATAMATTTTATTACTCTGCAATTTTTTAAGTCATGAACTCCTCCGGACTTTTCCCAAATAAGTCTATATAACACTGCCATTGTTAGAATCGTAATATCACAAACAGAACCAAATCCAAGCAGTTTTATCAGTCTACTCTGGTCTACATGGAGTACACAACGTGCATATTTTACAATGCCAAGAAGACCAAGACGAATGGATGCACATGCTGTGCTAGCGCTGCTACAAGATCTGAACGGAAACGAATCAGATGGCGGGGGGAAAGAAATGAATCATGACATCTCTGATGATTATTCTTCCTGATTCTCAGCCTCAGGCTGAACCTACACCTCTGAGGCCTAAGCACAAAAAAAGCCCGAACGGTACGCACTGAGCAGTTAGTTACCCTTGCCGCCACCAAATGAAACGGTGGGACAGGAGAGAGAGGGGAAGGGACAGCACCATTTGGGAAAAGATCCACGTCGGGCAGCAGGTGAGCGAGTGTCGGAGAATGCGGTGATGTGTTCTACAACGAGCTCGACTTGGCTGCTATCAACGCACCAATGCTGTTCACGCAGTGCATCAACAAAACCACGCCCAGGAGAGACTTCATCACGAGTCTGGCACATTGGGCTACGCGAGAGACGTATGAGGGCCAAGGCAGCAGCAAAGATTTCACGCAAGCCTTTGCGCAAGCCAAATTGCGCACAGCTGCCGGGGAGAAGACAGAACCCAAGACACCTGTGTCACCTGTAAGCGACGTGTTTGTGGGAAGCAAGTGAAAGTGGGAAAGATTTGTGTCGACTGTTAGAAGGGATAACCGCTAAAATACATCCGGCTGATGCCATTGCGTGAAAGCGCACACCATGTAAGCACAAGCTTACATGGTGACTGTTTTTTGACTGCTTTCATGTCGACACTTATATTAACTGTAATGCCATTATTGCTTTTGTGTTCATTTAACTATTAATCAAGCACACTTGGCGCTTATAATGATATTTAAGATACTGTTTTCGTCATTTGACCGCGCTTTTTGCTGACTTTGCGTTTTAGTGGTTGGGGTATTTTGAAAAATGATAGTTCGAAAAATAAGCTGTTACCGTGTTCAGACACATGTGGTTTCTGTTTCGTAGTTGTAACAAAAGCACTTCACGGATAAAATTGATGTAACAGTTGAAATTGTGTGTTTTCTGTGTGTTGTTGTTTTAACATAAAACCCAGTAAAATAAACAAATAAATACTATTTTGTTATTTGAAATAAAAAATAAAAATCTTATTCTAATGTTACTTAATTAACACCTTCATGAACACAACCAAATTATTATTGTAGCAAAAGCATTTATGAAATGTATTAATTACACTGTTTGAATATTGCAGTCAGAATGACTGCTCATTATGTTGAAGGGGGGATCCATTGAGACCCAGTGGTTCTAGTGTTAACGAAGCTTTTTGCTTAGGTCGGTAATTTTATTATTATTATATATTTTTTTTTTGCAATAGTAAGCCGATGCATTATGTTGATTCCTGCTATGAAAGTATCTGCCTGTCCCTGTTTCGCTGTCGGCTGCTGTGTAGCCGAGTGGAACACGCCGTTTGTGCTGAATAGGCCTACATCAAGTAGCCTAGGCCTAGCACTGGAAAGGACACAATGACTGTAAGTCTATGGTAACTGCTAGCATGCTAGCGCTCCCCCCCACCACCACCACAGCCACCACCTTGCAAGCAAAACATTTTAGTGGATCCCGGTCATGGGGCGGAGAGAAATGTTTGCAGTTTTTAATATGATACCTGAGTGAGAGTGACTAACAGAATCAATGGAGGACCACCGGTCGTTAATTCGACCATTATTACTACAAGTTTAGATAGCTGGCAGCTAGACTCATTTAACAATCACATTTTTTTTAGCTGACATGGGCTAATTGAGCGACTGTCAGGGACTGACATAACAAGAGAAAAACTGCTGATGCGCAACCAAAGTCGCACCTTGTGTATTCTACTATTCTAACTCGCAACAGTACGTTGAGACCCAGACTAAGTTTATTTGGGGGGGGGGGGNGGGGGGGGGGGATTTATCCACTGGCCTACATCCCTGGTCTAGGCCGTTAGGCCTATGCACAAATATGTCTGCAAATATTCGATTAAATAGCTTACTTTTTGAATCATAGGCTATACCMTCTCAGCTGTCTTACTTGGCACTGGTAAAAAAATAGCTGCCTCTAATGGAAAGTAGGCCTAACTGTCCATAAATATATATAYATATATTTATTGTTATTAAKCAAAATACTGTAGTTACATTTATCGCCATATGACTTTTTGTCCATATTGCCCTACTCTATTGTATAGGCATAGGAACTAGTTTGTATAGTATGGTTCAAGACTTTTATAGTAATTTCTCAGTTGTTGAGTGTTGAGTTGTTTAGTCTGTTTTGATAGCATTGTCTCCCCTAAAGTTCATGTTGCTGGGTGGGGTAGAGAGATTGGAGATGCCATGATGCTGGGGTGGTGATCGAAGGAAACAGCAGAGGAATGGGAAGAAGAGAGGGACTGCTAAGGAGAAGAGGGGAGGAAAGGGGGAGACTGCTGGGATGCTGGGGRGGAGAGGGGGACTGCGATGCTGCCTGGGCTCCATTCCATCAGTCGTCTGGCACTGGCAGCAACAGATGTCGTCACCCCCCACCAACACCCACCACCCCTCTCCAACCACCCCAACTCCTAATGCCCACCATACCCCTTAATAACCCCTCCTCTCCAACTCTGCTCACACACAGATTGGTCTCCCCCCTCTTCCTCCGTCTCCCCCTTTGGCCCCAATCACAGTGCAAATTGCGGCCTCTGGGAGCTCCATTGTAGCAAGCCAGACTGTAAATATGGTGTTTGTGGGCGAGAGAAAGAGAAAGTGCATAAGCAATTTGTTTCGCAGGGATGCATTGGGCCGATAGCATCTCCCCTGGTCGGTTCATTTCCGCTGCCTCCCGCATTTTCATATCCACAGAATATAGACTGAACAAAAATAGAAACACAAMATGTAACGTGTCGGTCCCATGTTTCATGAGCTRAAGTCAAATATTTCCCATATGGACAAAAAAGATAATTCTCTCAAATTCTGTGCACAAATTTGTTTACATCGCTGTTAGTGARCATTTCTCCTTTGCCAAGATAATCCACYCACCTGACAGGTGTGGCATATCAAGAAGCTGATTAAAGAAGAGACCAAATGTGTTCTGGGAACGTTCTTGTAACATCCGGCAAATGTTTTACACAAGCAGTGTATAATCATTAGCACGACTGAACCGTATTTGTACAATGAGAACATTTGCCACAACCCAATGAATGTTCTGGAAACTTTCACAGAATCAATTTTGTTTTGTTCACAGAATCAATTTTGTTTTGTTGTTATTGTCACACCCTGATCTGTTTCACCTGTCTTAGTGCTTGTCTCCGCCCCCCAACAGAGGTCTCCCATCTCCCCTCATTATCCCCTGTGTATTTATACCTGAGTTTTCTGTTTGTCTGTTGCCAGTTCGTCTTGTCCTGTCAAGTCCTACCAGCGTGTTCCCGTGTTTCCTGTGTCCTGTTTTTCTTAGTCTTCCCAGTTCTGWCCTTTCTGCCTGTCCTGACCCTGATCCTGTTAAGCTAGGCGATAAATCAATATCAATAATTATCGAGGTAATTACTTCCCTCAATAACGATATAAAAACGTTTCGATTCATTTTTGATAATGTCGATATAAAATAATTAGGTTCAGCAGTCCATTTCACCTCTGACGCAGCAGGAACGTGCGGAGAAGTGACGATATGCACGTGGAGAGGTATACGCCCACTAAAACCCACTTAGCACCTCAAGTGATAGAGTAGCCACTATTAACCACAAAAAAATAGTGATGTAGGTGAAAACAGTGGCAGTGATAGCCACGGAGAAGAAGCAGCTTCCAACAAAGAAATTATTGATAAAACTGGGTAAACTGTTTCAGTAATTTGGAAGTGGTTTGGCTTTTTGAAGTCCGACAAAGAACAGAGCAATGTTCGGTGCAAATTGTGCCGTAGACAGGTGGCTACAAAGTCTGGTAGTACGGCAAACCTTTTTCAACATCTGAAGCAAAATCACTCTTTGGAACATGCAGGAAGTTTGAGTTTGCGCCACGGTATTGATAAACGCCCCTCAAGCACCAGCCGATCTAGGGATGTTTGCTCAAATAAGTCAGCACTGATAACGTTTATGCCCTACAAGCAAACATCGAAAGACAAAGACATCACAAATGCTATTATGCATTACATTGCTAAGGACATGCCACCAATTAGCACAGTCGAAAAGGAAGGTTTCAAGAGGCTTATCAATTTAATTGACCCCAGGTACGTGCTCCCTGGCCGCAAACATGGAAAATGTTCCTTAAAGTATAATTTTATGTGTAGCTCACACATATATATATATATATATATATATTTTTTTTAACCTTTATTTAACTAGGCAAGTCAGTTATGAACAACTTACTATTTACAATGACGGCCTATCGGGGAACAGTGGGTTAACTGCCTTGTTCAGGGATAGAACGACAGATTTTTACCTTGTCAGCTCGGGGATTCAATCTAGCAACCTTTTGGTTAATGCTCTAACCACTAGGCTACCTGCTGGTTACTGGACCAACACTCTAACCACTAGGCTACCTGCTGGTTACTGGCCCAACGCTCTAACCACTAGGCTACCCTGCCTAGTGGTTTGTTCAGGCATTAGGCATTCTTGAGTCTGAAGCAGACATGCACCTTTTTAAACATTATTTGATTCATATCGTGACACTTATCGTTATCTTTTGGGGGAACGTTCTGTGGTGGTCGTTACAGATGTTGTGCACATTTTAGTGAATGTTCCAGGTTTGCCGGGCAGATTGAGGGAGCATGGCAGATGGGGGCGCCAGCGAGGACAGAGCGTCCTCTCTCTAATGGCGTGCCATTGGACGGATAATGACCTCACAGAGCGAAGACCTGTGTATGCAGGATTCTACTCATTCTAGTAGTGGCTAAACCACTACAGTAGGTGAACACTTAAGTCTGGAGGAGTCCTTGTAGACCTCATGGAGCGTCATATCAAAAATACATGCAGTGGTCTTAGATCAGAAAAAAAGTCGTTGTACATAGTGCACTTCATARAAAGTTATGAGCAAGAGATACTTTTCGGGCTACGTTAACAGAGCACAACGTCCACAAATCAACACTCTCTACGCTTGTATCTTTACTTTGCCCAAGTCCAGCAATTGTATGGATAAGGACTTTAAATTGATAGGGCTGCTCTCTTCTGAAGTTAAACAACTCCACTGTTTGCTCGTTAGAGTGAATTATAGAAGCACCTGAAGGAGTGTTACTTTCATGAAAAAAGAAGGCACAGAATAATTCTCTTTCAAAGCATTTATGATCCAAAAAAAGAAACAGCCCAAGGGATAAAAAAAAGAAAAGATTTCATTTGGAAATATCTGAGGTATTTCAGGCCTCTATATTGTATTATTTATGTGGCTGGTCAAGTATTTTATTTGTAGTTTTCATTTGATGTTGTGTGTTGTTTAATTGCGGTGCTGAGTGTTACATTTATTGATGGCTTGCCAATATTTCTCCTCTCATCACTGTATTTTCCCGCAGGCTGTGATCTCTATGGTTTCGCTCTCATTAGCTGCATATGACCCATGCCGAGATAGCCATGTATCAATGAAGAGAGAGGTTCATTTGACCTAAACTAGCATATCACTGGATTGTTAACTTTTCACAAAAGGCCTTTATGTCCATTTCTATACTYTTTTTCTGAGTAGTTTTCTTTTGAAGTCCTTATTTTTCACACCAGAGACGTACAGCAATGAGATATTCATGTTCTACTTTGGTCTCTGTTCTTCTCACTGCAGCTTGATACTGTATTGGATTCTTAAACTGAACATTATCTACTAAACACGGGTCCCACACGGGTCCCGTGTGGCTCAGTTGGTAGAGCATGGCGCTTGCAACGCCAGGGTTGTGGGTTCATTCCCCACGGGGGGACCAGGATGAATATGTATGAACTTTCCAATTTGTAAGTCGCTCTGGATAAGAGCGTCTGCTAAATGACTTAAATGTAAAATGTAAATGTAAATAAACTATTTATTTGGCGATGTTAAACTGTGCTCAAGGTGAATGAAAACAATATTTCCCACATGTATTTACACTTTGCTGTAGCTTGAAACCCATATTTAGAGCAATCAGAGCAATTTTCATCTCTACAGTCAGAACCACTTCACAAGCTAAGACTGGATTTCAATGTAAAWACATGGCTTCTACCACTTGCACTTCCCCCTATCAAATCTGTCTGAACAAAATGCTTTGAGTTCATAGACCGATCATATACAGGGCTCGCTAATGCCTCATGGCGTGGTCATCACAGATAATCTACTGAATTACACTACACTTAAATCCTCTGACTTTGGGTTTAAATTAAAGTTAAAACTGTTCAAATACAGATTATACCAATGGAAAGTGTAGATTTAATACCCTGCGAAAAGCTGGTCTAACGCTAACCCCCTTCCTCAGAATCTCCCCCAAATCTGTCTTTAATTATTAACGAAGCCGCGGACGCCATTCACCACCATCCTTAGGGAGAGGGGGGTGGCACCGACAGTATGCCAGTGAGGTAACACAGGTCACAGGGATAGCATGGTGGAAGAGCTAGTGGCATAGAGCTGGCACCAGCCCTCTGGAGTTACAGCAGCAGGGTGGCACTTCCTTCATGACTGGCACTCTGTGTCCACAGCGCCACTGACCTCTACGGCAGCCAGGAGAGGACAAACAGAGCAGGGCTGTAAGCTCCTCAGGCTATAGCCTAATATGTGCATACACAAAGGAGCATTCCACTATTCAGTTCTACAATTTAGTCTAATATGTTTTGATTACTGTGATGCTAGTGGAATGCCTCGGGCCTCTTTAAGTTTGCTACTCAGAAACAATACAAAATATATGATTCAATCCACTTCAGTGGCTGATCTGAAAATTGTCAAATTGTCTTCATTTGTGGAATATCTATCTTTGATCATCAGGTCCTTATTAAATTCAGGGCCGTATAGYATATATCTGCAATACTGGAGCACACTTCCAGGCGGACAGTTGGGCCTTTGATGTCAAGATATGCCCTCTGGAAAAGCTGGGCATTGGAGAGAGAGGAGAACTAAATAATCAAAAATCAATGTTTTCATTTTTTACAGTTTCTTTTCATCCCCAAAAAGACAGCAGCAGGAGCTGTGGAGAGACTTTCACAGATCTCTAATAAACCTCTGATCTGATGATCAAACAGGAGGAATTTTAGACTGTTCAATAAAACACTCGTTTCCTTGTTCTATTAGAAGATCCTGCTAACAAGAGAATGGTTCATGTCATTTCAAAGAGTGTTGCTACAGAAGGTAAACAAGATCCTTGACATTATTAATGTAAGGCCCTACGATAACTCCCATAAGAACAAGAAAGGAAAGCAACTTTGCYGTCAAGATAAAAGGACGCAATTGTTATTTTCCAAGCGAGAGATCGAAAGAGGAGAACAATGCAATGCTATTAATTGATTTAATTGTTGACAGTGGTGTCGATTCTTCGGAGACAATGCCGTGATGTTGTGTTTTTATTTATGTTGGCTTTTTGAAGGAGTASAAGGGGAGAAGCAGAAATCGATGGCCCAGCCGGTGTAAACAAAACAAAAAAGCTCAATATCTCATCCGACCTGGAGTTCGGCCGGTCCATCAGATCAGCGGAAATCCCATGAACCTCAGCTACCGAGCAGAGAGAACAATTACACAAATGTAGGCGGTGTCTAAACAACGGCATCCTATTCCCTATATAGTGCACTCCTGTTGACCAGAGCCCTATGGGCCCAGATCAAATGTAGAGCACTATATAGCAAATAGGGTGCCATTTCAGATGCAGCCTAAAATGTTTTCTCTCCTTTCTCTCTCATGCTTCTTTTTAGCCTCAGAGCACTTAACTCAATCAAAGACTTCCTCTGAAACAAGGCTGTTTAACTAAGCTAATCACACTGCCCGTTAGTCACTTAGTTAAAAAACCTCTTTAGGTGGTTATTGTCCCCTCTCTAATTGCATCATATTTCCTTTATAGGCTCAGAGCAGCTCTCACAGCTCAGCACTATCGATCATTCCGAGACATGGTTGGATATGCCGATGCTAGGCGGAGAGGCAGATGGGTGAGGAGAAGGGTGAGGTGAGGTGGGGAACTATCCTTGAAGGATGGTATGAGGAAGGCAGAAGGAGGAGGGGAGAGGGTYGAGGAGGGGAGAAGGGAGAGAGGGKTGAGGAGAGTGGGAGCTAGGCTATTCTTGAAACAGGGGAGAACTGTGGGTTTTCTTGGCCTGATAATGATAGCGGTAGTTACTGCGGTAGGGCTGAAATCTAATTTCACGACTCACTGCTGTGCTTGCAAAACCCGAGTCAGCGGCAGAGTATCCTGGAGGGATGTCATGGGCTGTGCGGCAGTTGGGGCATTGCTAAGGCAACCTGTCCAGTTAGACATCAAACGCCTCCAGTTAAGAAGAGATGTAAAGAATGACAGCCG
>NC_036853.1:34812322-34846367 GCF_002910315.2 Salvelinus sp. IW2-2015 | reverse complement strand
ACGGAACACTAAGCCCATGTCGCCGATGCCCTAGCTCATTTGGTTGCTAACGGCTTATTGATTGGGACACCTGCCCCAAAATGCGTCGCCATTACGACGGGGTTGAGATCGTCGCTAAGGCGGCTGAGCGGGAGATCAATATGGTTCCTTAACCGCCCTTAAACACCATCCCGTGTCTCACTCTCATCTCTCAGTTTACTCTGCACCCTCCTCACTCACCCCATACCAGAGGCCCTTAGCTTAGAACACCACAGTCTGTTGTGGTGAGACTCACTGACTGGCTGCACATCATCAAATCAAAGTACGTATGTAAGATTGGTGACATGATGAGTTGTTATCCTGAAAAAATCTAAAGATAGGAGACGGTGAAAGAGAATAAACAGAACTTTTGCTATTAACCTCAATCAATACACGGAGTCATTTTTAGTTAGTGCTGAAAACAGCAACATGACCAAGACCCAATCGCCCTCTATATTCTTCACAGGTTCCAGCTGTTACCATATAAATCAAAGACCATATATACGACAGTCTTAGCAGGAACTTGGGGAGTCCTTGTCAGTATAAACACCCTCTTCTTTCCCATAAACCTCAGCTTCAGTGACCGTAACTTCAGCTTTTAGTGACCAGCTAAGAGGCCAGTGTCGTACCTGAGGCTTTACGACGCCTGAAAGTTGGATCCCGAAGTCCACAAAACAGGATTTACCGCCCAGTGTCCTCCTACTCTCAGGAGAGGTGATAACGCTTCTACAACGTCACCGTAAACGGGACAAAGTCATATGGCCGCKGCTGCTGCACGGGTACCTTGCCACCATCATTAACCAGCAAATAATTGGCCGTTACATCATCAGAATAGCCACGGACGGCGAGCAGAAATCATATTGACAGAAAACCGTTCACCACGGCGCTACGATTGACCTTAGTCTCCCGGTATGGAGCGTTTAATTGGCTCATATCCCTTTCTTTATGGTGGTGTAGCGGCTGTTGTAAGTGTCCTGTCTGCGCTGGCGCTGTTTGGTTTATCCACACATAGTTAGGTTTGTGTAAGACCATGGCTGAGGTCTTTCCAGACTCCTCTCTCTATACACCACCACCTCAGTGATAGTGCTCAGTTATATGACACACAGGCAGATTATAACAATGGTGCTTGATCGATTTGATATAAATCCGTAGGATGGAACCTATGGGGCCTCTCATAATGTGAGATTCATGTGTAAATCACAATAGAGCTGAATTGCCAAACTTTGTCAGAATCTGCAGAACAGCATACGGTATGTTTACAGCACGACCTACAAGAATTCCACAATTCCAGACTATATCTAGTCGGTATGTATAGGCATACAGTATACAGTACGTTATACAGTACCCTGAACAAAAATATAAACGCAACCTGCAACAATTTCAAAGAAAAGTTTGAAGAACAGTTCATGTAAGGAAATCAGTAAATTCAAATAAATTCATTAGGCCCTAATCTATGAATTTCATGACGAGCACGCAGATGAGCTTCCATGAGACGGTTTCTGCAGAAATTCTTAGGTTGTGTAAACCCAGGTTCATCAGCTGTCCGGGTGGCTGTTCTCAGACAATCCCGCACGTGAAGAAGCCAGATGTGGAGGTCCTGGGCCGGCGTGATTACATGTTGTCTGCGGTTGTGAGGTCGGTTGGATGTAACAGCCAAATTCTTTAAAATGACGTTGGAGGCGGCTTATGGTAGAGAAATGAACATTACATTCTTGGCAACAGCTCTGGTGGACATTCCATTCAAACTTGAGACATCTGTGGCATTGTGTTGTGTTTTGTGACAAAACTTCACATTTTAGAGTGGCCYTTTATTGTAGCCAAGCACAAGATGCAACTGTGTAATGATCATGCCGTTTAAAGGTTTTCAGAACACAACAAACTGTCTAGTTGTGCCGATTTATTATACAGTTTCATTTATGGTGCAAAAAACATTCACATGATGTTACAAGTAGTGATGTACCCAATAAATTACTGGGAGTTTATATATGGAGTGTGCAACTCTCTTTATTTTTTATATTTGATAGTTTATTCGCCATTAGTCAGCACCTCCACACAAAATAATGATTCTGGGTGTGCGCCAGCTCATGTTTTTTATTCTACAAGTAGTTCCCAGAACATATTTYGTCTGTTCTTTAAAGGTTCCCAGAATGTTTCTTTAGGTTGTGGGAACAGTCTGGTGGGAAAAATCATAAAAAATATATGTTCCCAAAACACAACTGTCCATTTGTGTGGATTTATTTTAGGGTGCAAAAAATATTCACCTGATGTTACAAAAACGTTCCCAGAACATATTTTTKATGTCATTTTAAAGTAAAACATTTAATTAGGTTGTGCGAAAACTGTGGGTACATTACAAGAGATACATTCCCAAAACACAAAATAGGCTCAGTTGTCATGACATTCATATAATGTTTAAATAATGTTGCACAGGACATTCCTTAATGTTGACAGAACACCTGGTGTACGTTCTT
Source organism: Salvelinus sp. IW2-2015 (assembly GCF_002910315.2). Taxonomy (NCBI): domain Eukaryota; kingdom Metazoa; phylum Chordata; class Actinopteri; order Salmoniformes; family Salmonidae; genus Salvelinus; species Salvelinus sp. IW2-2015. The sequence goes on along the minus strand of NC_036853.1, from coordinate 34,843,878 downwards.
TAAGGGTTTTCATAACATGTAATTATGGGAGTTGTCTGGGATGTTGCAAGAATGTTCTTGTGATATTCACAAAGGTTGCGCAAAACATTCCCACGTTGCACAATGTTCACAGCTTATTTGTTTCATGTTCAAGATAATGTTCTGTTGATGTTCACGCAACATAACTATTCTCTTTTATTGGAGGTCCTCMGAATATTTCAAKAACGTTTAGAAAATGTTATATAMAAATGTTTTCAGTATGCTCCTTAAAGCATAAGAAAGCAGATTGAAATGCATCCCCATTATGTTTCTCTCCAGATTTATTGGCAATTCRCATTTGAGGACTATTGTAGGCCCACTATAAGGTGATATAGACATTCAACATTTTAATTTAATTCATTGGACATTTGAACAGCATTTAATCATACACAGGGGGGTTTTAGTCTAATATTGTCAATCAGGACACAGAACACCATTTCTGAGTTATTAAAATGTTCCCATCCTATTCATATGCTGTGTACTTGTAACACTGTATTTTTTGTACCCACACCCTAATTAAATGTTATGGAAACTTTTCAAGAACTCAAAGGCTCTTCTGTCAACATTTTTGCAACTTCAAAGGAATGGTTTGTGYAACCTGATACAAACATTATCTGAATGTCAGCAGAACTGGACAGTGTTTAKTGTTTTGGGAACATATCTCTTGTCATATTCCCATAATGTTCCCACAACCTAAAGAAACATTCTGGGAACCTTTAAAGAACAGAAATGTGCATGGGAATTTTCTTGTAACATTAGGTGAATGTTTTTTTGCAGCCTAAAAGAAACATTGCAGATTCACCCGCACAACTGGGCGGTTTTTRTGTTTTGGGAACATATCTTTTGTCCTGTCCCCACAATGTTATCACCAGACTGTTTTCTAGGAATGTTCTTGCAACTTCAGCATTCTATAATCACGGGCACAAATGGACMGTTTTTTGTGTTATGCGAACATTTGCCGCGACCTAATGAATGTTCCGGGAACTTTCACAGAACCAATTTTGGTTTGCTGGGTGGACACCCAAATGTCTTCAAGTTCAATTAGCCAAATTAATTATTCCCTGTCTGCATTAGCAGTATGTATACTGATACACAATCACTCCCCGGCTGCGTCTCAAATGGCACCTTATTCCCTACATAGTGCACTACTTTTGACCAGAGCCCTTTGGGCCCTTGTCAAAAGTAGTGCACTATAAAGGGAATAGAGTGCGATTTGGGGACGCTGCCGCCGAAGTGTCACGAAGATATCGCCCCGCCATTAACACCATTTACCTCTGTGACTTTAAGGAATGGGGAATGAATGAAAAGAGCTTTATTATCTTTATTGTCTTCAAGATGTTGGTGGATAGTAAAGTGGAAGTACATTTCTAGGTTATTTGTTCATGTTGAAGCGTTTCCTTCTCCAACCAGCTTTTAAGTGCATATTGCCCGCGAGAGAGCATAGAGATGGCGTTCAGATCATTGTACGCAATACTACTGTATGTGTTTGAACGCGGGAATATCAAGTATCTTGACCTTCTTTGATAAGTCAAACTGGCACAATTATGTGCCGGGCACGTTATTGCAATTACAGTYGTTTTCTCGTGGATATTGCTGTGATCTCATTTTGTTGATTATATTTGATTATTTGGCCGATTTTACTCTACTTTACATTAAACACTCTGGTCATATTAATGTGGAATATTTTCTCATGGCACTTAATCAAAAGGCACAATGAATATTAAATAGAAATGCACTAAATGGATCTAACAGATGGAGGCATAAACAGTGGAGGAGGCACTCTGGCTCTGTATGACAGGGACAGGTCACGGTTGTATTTCCAAAACTGAACGGACATTCTGAATTCTCTCCCTTTGCATCAACCCAATAATAAACCCCTGTCGGCATCACACACATACAGAACTGTATAGGAATACTCTGACCATTCACATTCTTTTTTTCTGTTATTCAAGGCAGYATATAAGGTTCTCTTTATGTGATATTTTATTCATGAAATCATTTCCAATGCAGTTTTATATAGCATCTCATTTCCATGCGTGTCTTCCTTCGGCGTGTTGATATTGCGAGCCTCTGCTCCACAAACATACAGCACAAGGCCTCCTACACGTTCTCTCTTCATTTACCCCCATATTATAGAGGCTAGTCTTACTCGCCAGGCTCATGGTGCTTACTGTAGATACAGCAGCTCTGGAAGGAGAGACTATACTGGACCTCCATTCCAAATTGCACCCTGTTCCCTATGWAGTGCACCACCTTTACCAGGGCCCATAAGGCTCTGGTCAAAACTGTGTAGGGAATAGGGTGCCATTTGGGACACAATGTCAATTACTGGCTGCTTTGCCAAACAAGACGACGTTGCTTGTTTTTCTGCATAAACGACAGCTACTTCCCTGTTTCAATCAGCAATAATGAGAGCATTTGTCTTGCGGCACGGCAGAGATGGCTCTTATCACTGTGTTCCCTATTAAAGAGGCTTATCACCCTCTGGTTCTATACACCATCATTAATACCTCTCAGAACCACAAAAGCACTATGTTACCTTTGGGCTCTTCAACTCTTCCTCTTCACCTCAATCTGGAAATTGGAATTCTGGAAAGCGTTTTTTTTTGGGGGGGGGGGCGACAGTACAGGTGACAGGATAGCTCGTTTAGCGGCATTTTCTTAAGGTAAAACTAGGAGGACATTTTTTTTTAGAGAGTAAGAGAGGGGTCATTGTTTGGAAACTTTTCAAAGCTGCAAAAGATAAGAAAACATTTGTCTTCTTTTTTTTTTTAAACGAGCACCTGGGTAGTATGAAGGGAGGCCTCTCATTCTTATTCTCTCTCTTCTCTTCTTTCWGTCTCTTCATCCCTCCATCCTGTTTGGGTGGGATCAGCAGAAAATACCTGGATGGGTGGGATTCATTAACTGCTCCAACGTTGCAGATTGCCTTGTCACTGCACTCATCTGATCTAAAGATAATTGGATAGTTCCTTATCTTTAGGCCTTCTGACCTGCTCACAATGTATTTTTTTTGCTGCACTCATCACTATACTATACCTCCCTCCTCTCTCTTTCTCTCTCTCTCTCTCTCTAAGACACCCCTCCTTCCCGGGTGTAGTAGACCACCTTGAAGAGCTGGAGGAGAGTTGGGGTTAGTGTTATAATTAGTTATTTTGCTTCAGTGAGTCTTGGAAGAACTTTTAGAGGACATCAAGGATTAGGTGTTGAATGCTTTGAACAATGGAGAGAGAGAGAGAGAGAGAGAGAGAGAGAGAGAGATGAAAGAAGAAGAGAGCGCGTACTTTATACTAAATGTAGGCATCGCTTTATAATAATCAAGTTTGATCATCACAGTAAAGTGCCTGCTGACAGAATATGTTAAAATGAACATACGCAGATACACTTAAAATAAAAAATTCCTAGGACTGATATGTGATGGACGCATTTCTCGTGGAGAGATTCTCGTGGAGAGATGAAACGGCGAGAATCTGTCWAGGCTCGTGTAGAATTAWGTGATTACGAGCAGCTGTAATTCCTGGATTTGGATTTTTGTCGTTGATTATTTGGACCAATCAGGATTGGGCAAAGGCAGTGCTTAAACTGGTGTGGTGATTTTCAAGCCTGTGTGCGGATAATAAACGCTTTTCACTAGATTCCACAGTTAAACATTTAAAAAAATGAAACATTTTCTTTTTGGCCACAATAAACACGGGTGAAATTAGCGCATGGGAGGGGTTTTGTCTAGAGTTGACGTTTGTGAGGGARGAGACAAACTTTTGTGAAATACTGTAATTTTACTTCTGGCTAATCGAGATTAGTGAGGGACAAGTAGTAGCCTTCTTTCGTAGCAGTGGGAATTGTATTGTTTCGGCGACGGCGACCACCAGGGACACAACTTTCACAGGGGATGGGGGGGGACATGACCCCCTCACATTCTGAAATAGAATTTTTGTCGCCCCAAGTTGTATCATTGCACTGTGATACAGAAAACGGCATCGGTGTGCTTTAGGACCATGCGTACTGCTCAGAGCAGTCGGGTAGGCTGTTTTCCRGTTTCAGCCGGCTRGATTTAGGACYGCGGGGACWCCACAGAGYGTATGAACAGAGGCAGCTGTTGTCTGTGTGTGTTTTGCTTTTTCTCCGAGTTGTAAAAGCAAGCAKAGCWGAAACTGGCTACTCTTTATTTGACTGATTTAGCTGGCAAGGTAACTGYTGTTTGACTTTACATAATTTGTATTTATTTATTCCCAGTGCTGAGCTAGTAGTATTTTGGATCTTGGAAAGCAGCAGCTGCTCTTCCTGGGGTCCACAAAAAACATGAAACATGACATAATACTGAACATTAATAGACAACAACAGCTCAAGGACAGAACTACATCAATTAGAAAATGGCACACKTAGCCTAAATATCAATACATACACACAAACTATCTAGGTCAAATAGGGGAGAGGCGTTGTSCCGTGAGGTGTTGCGTTATCTGTTTTTTGAAACCAGGTTTGCTGTTTATTTGAGCAATATGAAATGGRAGGGAGTTCCATGCAATAATGGCTCTATATAATACTATACACTTTCTTAMATTTGTTATGGATTTGGGGACTGTGAAAAGACCCCTGGTGGCATGTCTGGGGGGTAATTGCGTGTGTCAGAGCTGTGTGTAAGTTGACTATGMAAACAATTTGGAGCACATGAAGTGATGCAGTCAGTCTCTCCTCAACTCTTAGCCAAGAGAGACTGGCATGCATAGTATTTATATTAGCCCTCTGATTACAATGCAGAGCAAAACGTGCCTCTCTGTTCTGCAGCTTAACTAGGTCTTTCCTWGCAGCACTTGACCACAGAACTGGACAATAATCAAGATAAGACAAAACAAGAGCCTGCAGGACTTGATTTTTGGAGTGTGGTGTCAAAMAAAGCAGAGTATCTCTTTATTACGGACAGACCTCTCCCCATCTTTACAACCATTCAATCTATATGTTTTGACCATGACAGTTTACAATCTAAGGTAACACCAACTAATTTAGTCTCTTTAACTTGTTCAACAGTCACACCATTCATTACCAAATTCAGCTGAGGTCTAGAACTTATGGAATGATTTGTACCAAATACAATGCTCTTAGTTTTAGAGATGTTCGGGAACAGTTTATTACTTGCCACGCATTCCAAAACAGACTGCAACTCTTTGTGAAGGGTGTCATTGACTTCATTAGCTGTGGTTGCTGATGTGTATATGGTTGAATCATCAGCATACATGGACACAGATGCTTTGTTTAATGCCTTTGGCTGGTCATTGGTAAAAATAGAAGAATAGAAGGCTTAGAGAGCTGCCCTGCGGTGCACCACACTTTACATGTTTGACATTAGAGAGCTTCCATTAAAGAAAACCCTCTGAGGTTGAAAAGACATACGTTTTCTCAACAACAGGTAATGGTCAATAATGTCAAATCTAACAGTACAGCTCCCACAATCTTCTTCTTATCAATTTCTTTCAACCAATCATCAGTCATTTGATTGAAAACAATACATTTTCCACCTCTCTCACACTAACTTTATAAAATTCTAACTTGTAGAGCTTTATATTAATTATTAGTTTTTTTGTGAATGAGTACGATCGCTCACTATTCGTTGTTAGAATTTCCTGCCTAAATTTGCAGACTTTTCCAATGAAGTAATCATTAAAATAATTGGCAACATCAAATGGTTTTGTGATGAATAAGCCATCTGATTCGATGAAAGATGGAGTTTAATTTTGGCTTTCTGCCCATCATTTAATTTAAAGTACTCAAGTTGTTTTTCCATCATTCTTTATATCATTGATCTTTGCATCAAAATACAGTTTATTCTTTTTTGTTGTTGAGTTTAGTCACATAATTTCTCAACTTGCAGTAAGTCAGCCAGTCAGATGTGCAGCCAGACTTATTAGCCACTCCCGTTGCCCCCATTTCAACCGTACAGTTTTTAAATTCCTCATCAATCCATGGAGCCTTAACAGTTCTAACAGTCAGTTTCTTAACAGGTGCATGTTCATCAATACATTCATCAAGCGCAGCATCTGGATGCTCCTTATTAATCACATCAAACCAACAAATATTTGTAACATCATCCACAGCAAAATCTGTTGTATGATGTCTTTGTGTGATCACACTATTTTAGGCCTGGCTTTTGGAACTTTGGCTTTCCTGGATATAGCCACAATATTGTGATCACTGTATCCAATGGGTACGGATACAGCTTTAGAACAAAGTTCTACAGTATTAGTAGAAATGTGATCAATACATGCGAATGATCTTGTTCCTGTAGTGTTTGTAAACACCCTGGTAGGTTGATTAATAACCTGAATCAGATTACAGGCACTGGTTACAGTGAGAAGCTTCCTCTTGAGCGGACAGCGCATTGTGTGTTTTATTAGTCGGTAGTTATAGCAATGTAAAGTTATTGATCTGTCGGTTTCCCTAGCTAATTCCCTAAGTTTCACACGGACACGGTATAAACAGCTCTACAGGCTTCACTGGCATGGTGCACAGTCAGTACACAACACTATGCTCATCGTGTCTTAGCAGGATCAGATGGTGACAGGTGTCCCAGCAGGGTCAGACAGCCAGGGAAGACCCGTCTAACAATCAGTGAATCAATACAAAGTTCTATGTGTAGTTGATGGCTAGGCTATGGTCTGGGATTTGGGAATAATGGTGATTTCAATTATTGAGCCATTGATTCTATTCTTGGATAATATATAAATGTACACCAAGGTAATTCTTTGGCATGCCTCATCTGGGCAGGATGAGATGGTGACAGGGGTCTCAGCAGGGTCAGACAACTGGGGAAGACCAGTCTGTGACGGCGCTGAGGTGAACTTTTGCAGATGCAACAATTTCTTCTCTCTGTGCAGTAAACACTGGACAAGCCAGAAGCTTCAAAGATTGAAACTATTTCAAGGCAGTCTGACAAACCTCTGAAGTTGATTTCCAAACGGTATCAAGGGTTGATAGAGGATTTTCCCGATGACACAAAACATGTCAAACAAAAATGTGAGGAAGACCTGGGAGACGCTATTGATGATGATGAATGGATACAGATACGTTAGAATGTTCATATATTCTCAGACATGAATCAATGCAGTTTAAGACCATCCATAGAATGTACTATATGCCAGTATAACTGAATATCATGCACTCAGAAATGTTATTCCTCTGCTGGAGGTGTAAAACACAAAAGAGGACATGTTTACATATGTTATGGTCTTATGAAGGCTGGCTGAATTCTGGCAAAGAGTACATTCTGGCAAATATCATCAAATTGGTCAGAAATACAGTGTAGACATTGTTCATGTTGTAAATTACTATTGTAGCTGGAAAAGGCAGATTTTTTAATGGAATATCTACATAGGCGTACAGAGGCCCATTATCAGCAACCATCACTCCTGTGTTCCAATGGCACGTTGTGTTAGCTAATCCACGTTTATCATTTGAAAAGGCTAATTGATCATTAGAAAACCCTTTTGCAATTATGTTAGCACAGCTGAAGACTGTTGTTCTGATTAAAAAAGCAATAAAACTGGCCTTCTTTAGACTAGTTGAGTATCTGGAGCATCAGAATTTGTGGGTTCGATTACAGGCTCAAAATGGCCAGACAAAGTACTTTCTTCTGAAACTCATCAGTCTATTCTTGTTCTGAGAAATTAAGGCTATTCCATGCGAGAAATTGCCAAGAAACTGAAGATCTCATAGAACGCTGTGTACAACTCCTTTCACAGAACAGCGCAAACTGGCTCTAACCAGAATAGAAAGAGGAGTGGGAGGCCCCGGTGCACAACTGAGCAAGAGGACAAGTATATTAGTTTGAGAAACAAACCCCTCACAAGTCCTCAACTGGCAGCTTMATTAAATAGTACCCGCAAAACACCAATCTCAACGTCAACAGTGAAGAGGCAACTCCGGGATGCTGGCCTTCTAGGCAGAGTTCCTCTGTCCAGTGTCTGTGTTCATTTGCCCATCTTAATCTTTTCTTTTTTTTGGCCAGTCTGAGATATGGCTTTTTCTTTGCAACTCTGCCTAGAAGGCCAGCATCCCGGAGTCGCCTCTTCACTGTTGACGTTGAGACTGGTGTTTTGCGGGGGTATTATTTAATGGGCCTCTGTACGCCTATGTAGATATTCCATAAAAAAATCTTTCTGTTTCCAGCTTCAATAGTCATTTACAGCATTAACAATGTCTACACTGTATTTCTGATCAATTTGATGTCATTTTAATGGACAAAAAACAAGGAAAATTCTAAGTGACCCCAAACTTTTGAACTTTAATGTATGTTCTTCTATCTCAGCATGTCTACAGATTTTCCCTTCTCCCTGTATTTGTTTGCTTGGAATTGTTGATACTGGAGACTGTTATCAGAAGAAACTGTGTAACCCAGCATTTATAGCGGGCTAAGAAATGTATTGACATTAATTGGAAGGTTGGTTATCCTCCCACAATGTCACAGTTGATGGCAGAAATGTCACGTTATGTGTCACTATATTTGATTTATTACAAGATTAAGGGTATACTGTGCAACTGTCATTAGGTCTGGATGCCTTACATAGAATACTGTATGACAAAAGGAGTTTTGTATTGAAAACACGCCCATACTTATTTAGGCAATCCGTAGCTGCTGGGCTGTTGGTTGTCACTCTGGCCTTCAACCTAACACACCTGAAACCAATAATGAATGTTTCACTAAGATCACTCACTAAGCTGAGTGGGGTGTGTTGGGTAGGGGCGCTACAGGGCCGTGGACCCTTAGGTGCAGGACGGCGCGATCCAGCTCTATTGTATGCAAGTAAAAAGAGCTCTACAGTACTATTTGGCCTATGATACGAATTGCAGTGCCCTCCGTAATTATTGGGACAGTGACGCATTTTTCCTTCTTTTGGCTCTATAGTCCAGAAATGTGCATTTGAAATCAAACAATGACTAGGAAGATAAAGTGGAGACTGACAGCTTTAATTTGAGGGTATCATTCATATCGGGTGAAAGGTACATATATTACAGCAACTGTTTGTACATAGTCCTCCCCTTTTAGGGGAGCAAAAGTATTGGGACAAATTCACTTGTATGTGTATTGAAGTAGTAAAAAGTTAAGTATTTGGTTCCACATTCATAGCACGCAATGACTACATCAAGCTTGTGACTCTACAAATGTGTTGGATGCACTTGCTGTTTGTTTCGGTTGTGTTTCAGATTATTTGGTGCGCAATTGAAACGAATGGTGAATCATGTTTTGTGTCATTTTGGAGTGACTTTTATTGTAAAAACGAATAGATTATGTTTCTGAACACTTCTACATTCATGTGGATGCAACCATGATCACGGATAATCCTGAATGAATCGTGAATAATAGTGAGTGAGACAGTACAGACGCATAAATATCATTCCCCCAAGACATGCTAACCTCTCACCATTACAAATAATAGGGGAAGTTCACATGATATTTGTGCGYCTCTAACTTTCTCACTCATCATTATCCACGATCAATTCAGGATTTTCCATAGTCACGGTAGCATCCACATTAACGTAGAAGTGTTTAGAAACATATTATATTCTTATCCGCAATACAAGTGACCCCAAGATGACACCTAAAGGGTCATATTAGATTGTCCAGAAATGCAGGAAGTGAGGGAGGACCACCAGGTTGTGTCCCACCCACTAAAACCAAAGTTGTGGCCCTGGCGACAACGGACGGTAGTCACAGCGTCAGGTCAAGGAGTCAGAAWGTGTGTCCCAAATGTAGAGCATCTTTAGAGAGAGGAGGACCCAATAGAGAACGGGAGAAGTTGTGATTGTAACTTCCCACTGAGCACAAACGTCAGTTCAACGTCTAGTCTTGATTTTACATTTGGTTGAGTTTTCAACTAACGTGACTTCAACGTAAAAAAAAAAAAAAAAAAGTCACACTGTCATTGGATTTAGGTTAAAAGTTGGGTGAAAGAAAGATTAAATTCCCTTACGTTGTTAACTTGTTGCAAATCCAATCCATTTTCAACGTTGATTCATTTTTTATTTCTAAAATGATGTGGAAACAACGTTTTTGCCCAGTGCGTTCTGATGTTGGCCTTTTGTCTTGTCTGTCGGCCATTTTCCTGTCATGGATTAGCATCGATGATAGCTACGGTCTCAGTCTACAGTGTCTGTGTGTGTCTCTGTGCCAAGGGGTGGGGTGGGTATTCTAGACCCTAAATGAAGGGGAGGCCTTTATAGAGTGTAGGGCCCATGTAGGGGACAGAGGGACAACATTAATCTTAGAGTTCAAGCGTATAGCTGTCACCCTGCTCCCCAGGGGGGCCCGGAGACCAACACAAAGCCCTCTGAACAAATAGGCCTGTGTTCAGGGAGGGAGGTGAGAAGGAATTATGCATTGAGGAGTGAGTCCCACATCCTCTCCTTTTTGCTCCTTTCTCCTTTTTTCCGTGTTCTCTCTCCATCTTTTCCCTTTTCTCCCCCATCTTTCCTCGCTCCCAATATCTTCTCTTTCCTCTCGCACCTCTTCCCTCTCCCTGTTCTTTCTCCTTCGTCTCCTCCTTTTCTCCCCTCACCCTTTCTCTCACTCTCCCCTCTTACCTTCTCTCTTCCCTAGTCCCTCTCCTCCTCCCAACGCTCATCTCCCTCTTCAACTCAGACATGATCCCGTTACCTTGGTAATGTGTAGTGTTCACTCATAGAAACAATCCCGAGTGCAATGCAGGGATTACTGCTCCCTTTCAGAAATCAAAATTCCAATTCTCAGTCCGCCTTTCCCAGGTTCTTCTGCTCCCGCCGCATGGCTCACACGGTAATGCAATTAAGATCCATAAGCTTTTCCCAGGAATAAAGGCCTCTGCTGAAAGAAGGATTGTTCCATGCTTCAGCAGGGTTGGGAAAAGGGACAAGCAGTGTGTGTGAGAAGATGGATGGATGGACTGGTGGAAGGAAGAAAGGTAGGGAATGGCAATCGATCCAATCCCGGCTTCCCCCACTCTCTTCATCTCTGTCATTGTCTTTCTTTCTTTCTCTGTCTCGCTCTCTCTGTCTGTCTGTCTCTTGTCTCTCTCCATCTCTCGCTCCCCCCTCTTTTTCCACCACTCTCCCCCGCCCCCTCTCTCTCTCTCTCTCTCTCTCTCTTTTTCTCTTACACAGGGCCTTGGACACAAGATAAAGGCCTTGAAATGTGTCCCTCGCACTCACTCACTGACAGTCACATTAACTCACATGCTATTGTGTTGCCATAGTGTCGCCCAGCCTGCGGATGTCAAGTTAAAGTTACAGCCTCCCAAAGTTCACTTATAGTCAGTGTCAAAGCCAGAATCCTGGTGCTGTCAAAGTATATGCCTACTCTCCAAAGCTGCTTCAAACTTGTTCTTGTAAAGCAACTGTGACTTTAAATTGTCTAAAGGTCTAAGCAGTTCTAAGGCTTGCTTGCACTTTGCAGTGAGGACGTTTGACTCGGAGGTACAGCCTACAGTAGGGCAGCTTTTTTTCAGCTTTGGGTTTCTGTACTTGGAAGGTGGATGAGAGGGCCGTGAGGCTTGGATAATGAGCCGAACTTGCTCAGTTGGAGAGAGAGCGAGAGAGGCGACACGGACGGTACCCTCTTTACATTTCATCCAGATACTGTACACACCCAGGCCACATCCAAGTCTTACTGGTTCACCTCCACCGAGACAACGAGACATGGAATTCTAATAAGTTTAGTCTTTTGTAACTAATGGAGAGGAGTTAGGAGAGGGAGAGAAATAGCCTTGCCAAATGTCACCTCTGTGCCAAAATATTTGATTTGGGCTGAAGTCTATTMAAATGGAAATGGGAAAGGATTTGTTTCCTGTTATTGTAGGCAGACCTAAGTGTTTGTGTATAACTATAACAAGTGATGGTTTCTCAGTCTGATGACGATCATTTTGACAGCAATCCTGTTGCATTTGCTGAGTAAGGATTGTCATTTGTAGAAATGAGGAGCAACACAAAGGAGGAAGCAGGCAAATGGACAGTGCCGCAAACCGCTTACTGACGGTTATTTACGTGACCAAACAAACCGTGGCCTCACCTTTTTGAGTGTGTATGTGGATGTCTGTGCATATGCGTCGTGCATTACGCTTCAGAAACCACTCCTGATAACTGTGTCGGTTTACATCAGAAACCGCACCACCGTGCACAATGTCCGTATAAAACCCCTGTCCGTAACAACGAGTTCCAGAAAGAAACGCACCCTATTTACACTTCACWTAACCACGCGAGAGTTTCTGATTAGAAATGCAATTGGATTTTCCCTCTCAGTTCTTAACGGTTGGTTTCGCCTCAGTGCTAGCGTGTTAGCTATTGTAGCTTCCAGGGGGCTGCACGGCCAAGTGTCTAAGCACCCCAATGGGCTGCCATTGAGAATAAAACGTAATTTGTGCAGAACAAAAATGATGCTGATGTAATATCAGCCGTTGCGGCAGTGAGGTTAGTGGTGTATTAGACCAGATACACATGTGAGTCTGAGGATCCACACTGGAGACAGATGTCGTATTGAATCCCCTCCCTGAGCAGGACAGCCTGCCAAACCAAGGGTAATGTTGTGTGGAAGGCAGGTGCTTTGTGGAATCACCGAGAGAGGCTTAGACACTCCACTATGTTCACCAGTGAAAGTGCCAGAGGGACACACACAGATGCTAGTACATACACACATGAAATATACACACACTCTTGCTCATACAAAACCACACAAACACACTAGCTCTCACGAACAGACGCACATGCACTCTCTCTCTCTCTCTCTCTCTCTCTCTCTCTCTCTCTCTCTTTCTCTCTCTCTCAATTCATTTTCAATTTCAATTTAAGGGGCTTTATTGGCATGGGAAACATGTTTACATTGCCAAAGCAAGTGAAATAGATAATAAACAACATTTAAATAAAAATGAACAGTGAMCATTACACTCACAAAAGTTCCAAAGGAATAGACATTTCAAATGTCATCTCTCTCTCTCTCTCTCACACACACACACAAACACACTCACACAAACGACTGCAGCCATAAGCAGCATTCTCTTCTCCATTGTTTGTCACGCAGAATAGATTCTCTCCAAATACTACTGCTTTTTGCCTCTAAAGAATGCTCAATAATTTACCCCTTCATCCCCCAGTAGTGTGACATAGTGTTACTATGCTCCGTTGTAGGGTTGTGGAATGCGAGCAAGGCCTTTCTCTGAGTGCCTTTAGTTGTACTGAGGGAAATGAACAGTGTCACGCTTGTAAATTATTCCTCCAGCAGGCTAAAGCCAACGCTCCCAGAGCCCCACATCCATGGCCCTTTCCATGGCTTCATCAGGGCCAGTCTTTTCTGATGGGCCACCTTATCCATCACAGCTGAAAGGCAAACGCTGGGCGGTTGAAACGACGACAGTCACAACAGAGTATAACAGGAGGCCCGGCTGTGTAGTGTGTAGTACAAGGAGGCAGCGGAACCTAAATTGTTAGGTTAGTGAAATGCGAGAGACGATGCTGTGTTAGCGGGAGACACAGGAAATAGCGTTATGTTCAACCTACACACAATATTCTAAACCAGGACAGACAGAAGCTTCCTGAGTCTTCTTGTTTTTCACACTCAGTCAGTCTTGATGTCCTCTACTCTCTTCTCTGCCCTGTCCTCTCTCTTTTGCAGTCCTGTCCTCTCCACTTTTCTCTCTTTTGTAGTCCTGTCCTCTCCACTTTTCTCTCTTTTGCAGTCCTGTCCTCTCCACTTTTCTCTCCTTTGCAGTCCTGTCCTCTCGTCTACTCTCTCCTTTGCAGTCCTGTCCTCTCCTCTTTTCTCACCTTTGCAGTCCTCTCCTCTCTCCTTTGCACTCTTCTACTCATAACATCCTCCACTCTCTTAACCTGTCATCTATTCCGCACTCCTCTCCTCGGGCATCCTCCGCTCTTCTCTCCATTGCCTCTAAAGGAAGCAATATTCGACCCATAAAATCACACGTGCATAAACCTCCATAACTACACGGACGAGTAAACGTGATAGTAATGTTCACTTTGAACATAAACCCACGCTGGGGTTGTTTCCCTTTGTCTTTGTTCCAACCAAACCCAGACTTCCYGAGGTAAGAGATTGTCAGTCCCTAAACCTTTGTTTACATTTCACACAGACCTCTGTTGTCTCGCTCTCTCCGACTCTTTTCCACTGCTTCAGAGGCCTTCCTTGCATTCTGATTGCAGGCTGTCTGTTGCAGGCCGACTCTAAAGAATACTAATCAGACAGGCTTCTCTCCATATAAGGAGTCAGGCAGTCAGTCTATTGAGGGAAGTGGAAGGAAACAATTAACAGCATATGATAAATGGGCTGCTTCCTGTTTGGCCTCTCTATCTACTGGGACAAGTCTCTAAAAACAATCCCAAATCAGTCTGGAATACTGTAAAAGGCCTCCTTTGGCACATCCAGTGCGTTTTATCTATCTAGTGTGGAAGTAAATGGGGAAATAAAACGAAACCGATTGACATGGCTAATGATTTAGCAGATAGTTTCGAAAATACGGTGAACAGTTTTAGGCAGAATATTAGTCATCCTGTCAGTGAACGGGACGTTGTTTGTTCTATTGACCAAATCGTGGCGTCAAAAGCCTGCAGTTTCACATTACCACAGGTATCAACTGATGAAGTGCTCAATGCGTTAATAATGTGCTGACCTGAGGACAAGTCAATTGGGCTCGATCTCATTGAAAACAAACTACTTCGACTAGCAGCACCCTATATTGCAGCTCCAATTAAGCATTTAAAAAAAAAAAAACTCTTATTGCTCCAATGAAAGTTTCCTAATGAATAGAATCATGTAAAAGGAATTCCAATTCCAAAATACAAAAAAAAAACATTTTATGGTATCAAACAGTAGATCAATTAGCCGACTGTCATCATTTAGTAAGATTTTGGAAGCAATAGTTAGTAACCAAGAACACCTTCCTATTATTGATTCTACAAGGTGTCGAAAGCGTTCCACAAGTAGGCTGGCCCATGTTGACTCCAATGCTTCCCACAGTTGTGTCAAGTTGGCTGGATGTCCTTTTGGGTGGTGGACCATCCTTGATACACATGAGAAACTGTTGAGCATGAAAAACCCAGCAGCGTTGCAGTTCTTGACACAAACAGGTGCGTCTGGCACCTACTTCCATACCCGGTTCAAAGGCACTTACATATTTTGTCTTGCCCGTTCACCCTCTGAATGGCACACATACACAAACCATGTCTCAATTGTCTTAAGGCTTATAAATTATTCTTTAACCTGTCTCATCCCCTTCATCTACACTGATCAGTCAGGGATTTAACAAGTGACATCAATAAGGGATCATAGCTTTCACCTGGATTCCCATGGATTCCCATTGTATTTCCATTGTAAGATAGTAAGATGTCGCCGGAGGGGATGGCTGACGTTTTATGGGCTCTTAACCAACCATGCTATTTTGTTAGTTTTTTCGCATTGTTTGTAACTTATTTTGTACATAATGTTGCTGCTACCGTCTCCTATGACCAAAAAAGAGCTTCTGGACATCAGAACAGCGATTACTCACCTTGAACTGCACAAAGATTTTTTCTTTAATGAGTCGGACGAAAGGGATTTACTCCAGACACCCGAACAGGCCCTCATCCCCGTCATTCGCTGGAGAAAGAGACGGAGGTTTCGCGGAAGGAGATCGGGGTGCCTTGTGAGGATCCGGCGACGAGTGGCTAATCTGCCTTTGCCAACGGTACTATTGGCCAACGTACAATCGCTCGATAATAAAGGGGGCGAACTACAAGCACGTATATCCTACCAACGGGACATTAAAAACTGTAATATCTTATGTTTCACCGAGTCGTGGCTGAACGACAACATGAATAACATAAGTTGGCGGGTTATACACTGTATCAGCAGGATAGAACAGCAGCCTCTGGTAAGACAAGGGGTGGTGGTCTATGTATATTTGTAAACAACAGCTGGTGCATGATATCTAAGGAAGTCTTGAGGTTTTGCTCGCCTGAGTAGTGTACTCTATAGCTTATCATGAGATACTCTATCTATCTAGAGAGTTTTCATCTATATTCTTCATAGCTGTCTATTTACCACCACAAACCGATGTTGGCACTAAGACCACACTCAATGAGCTGTATATGGCCATAAGCAAACAGGAAAATGCTCATCCAGACGCGGCGCTCCTGGTGGCTGGGGACTTTAATGCAGGGAAACTTATTACAGACTACTAAGGGAAGCACTTCCAAGCGCGGCCCAGTGACACGAGCCTACCAGACAAGCTAAATTACTTCTAAGCTCGCTTCGAGGCAAGTAACACTGAAACATGCACGAGAGCATCAGCTGTTCCGGACGACCGTGTGATCACGCTCTCCGCAGCCGATGTGAGTAAGACCTTTAAACAGGTCAACATTCACAAGGCCGCAGAGCCAGACGGAATACAAGGACGTGTACTCCGAGCATGCACTGATCATCTGGCAAGTGTCTTCACTGGCATTTTCAACCTCTCCCTGTCTGAGTCTGTAATACCAACATCTTTCAAGCAGTCCACCATAGTCCCTGTGCCCAAGAACACAAAGGTAACCTGCCTATATGACTACCGACCCGTAGCACTCATGTCTGTAGCCATGACGTGCTTTGAAAGGCTAGTCATGGCTCACATCAACACCATTATCCCAGAAATCTTAGACCCACGCCAATTTGCGAACCGCCCCAACAGATCCACAGAGGATGCAATCTCTATTGCACTCCACACTGCCCTTTCACACCTGGACAAAATAAACACCTATGTGAGAATGCTATTCATTGACTACAGCTCAGCGTTCAACACCATAGTGCCCTCAAAGCTCATCACGAAGCTAAGGACCCTSGGACTAAACACATCCCTCTGCAACTGGATCCTGGACTTCCTGACGGGCCGCCCCCAGGTTGTAAGGGTAGGTAACAACACATCCGCCACGCTGATCCTCAACACGGGGGCCCCTCAGGGGTGCGTGTTCAGTCCCCTCCTGTACTCCCTGTTCACTTAGGACTGCACGGCCAGGCACGACTCCATCACCATCATTAAGTTTGCCGATGACACAACAGTGGTAGGCCTGGTCACCGACAACGACGAGTTAGTCTATAAGGAGGATGTCAGAGGCCTGACCGTGTGGTGCAAGGACAACAACCTCTCCCTCAATGTGATCACGACAAAGGAGATGATTGTGGACTACARGAAAAGGAGGACCGATCACGCCCCCATTGTCATCGATAGKGCTGTAGTGGCGCAGGTTGAGAGCTTCAAGTTCCTTGGCGTCCACATCACCAACAAACTAACATGGTCCAAGCACACCAAGACAGTCATGAAGAGGGCACGACAAAACCTATTCCCCCTCAGGAGATTGAAAAGATTTGGCATGAGTCTTTACATCCTCAAAAGGTTCTACAGCTGCAACATCGAGAGCATCCTGACGGGTTACATCACTGCCTGGTATGGCAACTGCTCGGCCTCTGACCRCAATGCACTACAGAGGGTAGTGCGTAYGGCCCAGTACATCACTGGGGCCAAGCTTCCTGCCATCCAGGACCTCTATACCAGGCGGTGTCATAGGAAGGCCCTTAAAATTGTCAAAGACTCCAGCCACCCTAGAAATAGACTGTTCTCTCTGCTACCGCACGGCAAGGAGTACCGGAGTGCCAAGTCTAGGTCCAAGAGGCTTCTAAACAGCTTCTACCCCCAAGCCATAAGAATCCTGAACATCTAATCAAATGGATACCCAGACTATTTGCATTGCCCCCCCTCTTTTACACTGCTGCTACTCTCTGTTATTATCTTTGCATAGTCACTTTAATAACTCTACCTACATGTATATATTACCTCAATTACCTCGACTAACCGGTGCCCCCGCACATTGACTCACTACCGGTACCCCCTGTATATAGCCACGCTATTGTTATTTTACTGCTGCTCTKRAATTATTTGTTACTTTTATTTCTTTTTTAATGGTATTTTTCTTAAAACTRCATTGTTGGTTAAGGGCTTGTAAGTAAGCATTTCACTGTAAGGGCTACACCTGTTGTATTTGGCGCATGTGACAAATAAAATCTGTTTTGAACAATTTGACTTGATTCACTTGGTCAGTCTATGTTATGGAAAGAGCATGCGTTTTGTATACTCAGTGTATTATGGAGTATATAGAACAAAATACAATTATCACAGCCTACAGCATGTATACCTTAAGGATCACTCGACTGCAACAACTCCGGTTGATTGAACATATCAATGGCTCAAGTCACTTGACCAAGGTAAACTTGTGGGTGTGCTGCTTCTTGATTTTAGTGCTGCTTTTTGTTTGTGATATACTGTTGATGAAATTGTGTCACTATGGATTTGATAACACATTAAGATGGTTACAGTCCTATCTTATCAACAAAAAGCAGTTTACATTAATAAATGGTTCCTATTCTGAACCTCAATTTGTACACTGTGGTGTCCCACAAGGCAGCTGCTTAGGATCTCTTATATCTTGCCGTATACAAATGATCTCCCTCTGGTGCTCTGCAATTCTATGGCAGCCATGTTTGCAGATGATAYCACTGGCTATTTAATAGGCATCTCTGTAGTGCATCTGAAAGAGGCTCTTGTAGCTGACATGATACGTATTTCAAAATGGATAACCCAAAACAATTTAGTGCTAAATACAAAGAAATCCAAGGTAATGCTCCTACAAAGAGGAGAAGGAAGAAACTACCCTCCTTACAGCTGACAGTTGTTGGGACACCCACAGAAGAGGTTTCAAAGACTTAGCTGTTAGGTGTGCTGCTAGACAACAGTCTCTCTTGGTCATCACACATTTCACAGCTCCGTACAAAATCCTCGGCACCTCCTGTATGCTCAGAAGGATTGCTAAATATATGCCAGAGCAAATTATAAAAGAGATCTCCCAAACACTCATTCATAGTGTAATTAACTACTGCTCTGTAGAGTAATGCAAGTGTTGGTGACCTAAAGAGACTGCAGAATTAAGGCAGCCAGAATGGTTCTACAATATGGTTACGAGAGGTCCTCCATAGAATTATATAATTCACTCAAATAGTGACTGTCAAGGACATGATATAAAATAGTATACTAATTATTTTTCATAAAATGCACCACTCTGAAGGACCAACCACTATATATGATAAACTGTATATGTCAAAGACAAACACTCTCAAAACACAAGGCCAACTGTAGACCATTAAAACCCAAATTAGAGCTTGGCATAATAGCTTTTAGTTTCTGGGCAGTGAAGTCCTAGAACTCTTTGCCAGAAAGTTACAAAAACTTGCCAAATAGCTGTTTTAAAGAGATACATTCATAAAATGTCTTCAACAACAACAGTGGGTCTAAGAGGTTATTGTAATATGTGATGTTGTATTTAAAGTCATATGTGCACATGAGGTATGTGGGTGGAGGGGGGGACACTGCCCTAATGCTACAGCGTATTCAAGGAGATGAATGTAYGGTGCTGATATTAACAATAATGTTAACCATGGAAAGGGATGTTGTATTATAACATTAGGTATGGGACTGGGTATAAAGTATTTAGCCCATATAGGGAACAATGGACTTCTTTATTAGTGTTATTTTTTAACGATAATTATGATTTATGGTAACTTAAGAATAATAACGCATTACATAAAAGATATGGATTGAAATTCTTTCACTAATTTACCTGATGTTGTTCTATCTCTTCTCTTTACACGTACAGTGTCTTGCAAAAGTATTCATCCCCCTTGGTGTTTTTCTTATTTTGTTGCATTACAACCTGTAATTGAAATGTTTTTTATTTGTATTTTATGTAATGGACGTACACAAAATWGTCCGAAATTAAAAAAAGTTGTTAAAAAAAAAGAGTGTTGCGTGCGTATGTATTTACCCCCTTTGCTATGAAGCCCCTAAATAAGATCTGGTGCAACCAATTACCTTCAGAAGTCCACCTGTGTGCAATCTAAGTGTCACATGATCTGTCACATGATCTCAGTATATATACACCTGTTCTGAAAGGCCCGAGAGTCTGCAAGGGGCACCACCAAGCAAGTGGCACCATGAAGACGAAGGAGCTCTCCAAACAGGTCAGGGACAAAGTTGTGGAGACGTACAGTTCAGGGTTGGGTTATAAAAAAATATCCTAAACTTTGAACATCCCACAGAGCACCATTAAATCCATTATTATAAATGGGAAAGAATATGGCACCACAACAAACCTGCCAAGAGAGGGCCACCCACCAAAACTCACGGACCAGGCAAGGAGGGTATTAATCAGAGAGGCAACAAAGAGACCAAAGATAACCCTGAAGGAGCTGCAAMGCTCCACAGCGATTGGAGTATCTGTCCATAGGACCACTTTAAGCCATACACTTAACAGAGCTGGGCTTTATGGAAGAGTGGCCAGAAAAAAGCCATTGCTTGAAGACAAAAATAAGCAAACATGTTTGTTGTTCGCCAAAAGGCGTCTAGGAGACTCCTCAAACATATGAAAGAATGTCATCAAAAAGAAAGGAGGACCAAGGCACTCTTCATATAATTAATTTAAATGCCTTTATTTGTATGGCATGTTCAATAGAAACAAAATGTTTAAAATCCGACGTGTTTCGGCTGCATGGCCTTCGTCAGGGAGATATGAAAGAAGKTACTCTGGTCAGATGAGACTAAAATTGAGCTTTTTGGCCATCAAGGAAAATGCTATGTCTGGCGCAAGCCCAACTCCTCTCATCACCACGATAACTCCATCCCATGGTAGTGGCAGCATCATGCTGTGTGGAAACTTTTCATCGGCAGGGACTGGGAAACTGGTCAGAATTTAAGGAATGATGGACGGCGCTAAATACAGGGAAATTCTTGAAGGAAACCTGTTTGTCTTCCAGAGATTTGAGACTGGGATGGAGGTTCACCTTCCAGCAGGACAATGACTCTAAGAATACTGCTAAAGCAACACTCGACTGGTTTAAGGGAAAACATTTAAATGTCTTGGAATGGCCTAGTCAAAGCCCAGACCTCAATCCAATTGAGAATCTGTGGTATGACTTAAAGATTACTGTACACCAGTGGAACCTGTCCAACTTGAAGGAGTTTTGCCTTGAAGAATGGGTAAAAATCCCAGTGGCTAGATGTGCCAAGCTTATAGAGACATACCCCAAGAGACGTGCAGCTGTAATTGCTGCAAATGGTGGCTCTACAAAGAATTGACCCTGGGGGGGTGAATAGTTATGCACGCTCAAGTTTTCATTTTTTTTGTCTTATTTCTTGTTTGTTTCACAATAAAACATATGTTGCATCTTCAAAGTGGTAGGCATGTTGTGTAAATCAAATGACACAAACCCTCAAAAAATCTATTTTAATTCCAGGTTGTAAGGCAACAAAATAGGAAAAATGCTAGTTATTTCCAGAATTTGAGCAGTTTATTTTTGGATGCAATGTTCAGACATTGACAGAAGTAGCTACAGCATAACAGAATCATCCAAACTGGAAAAATGTAGGCTACATTTGTCCTAGCGCTAACTGGGAAAGATTGACATAACATAAGCGGTCATATTTTTATAACTTTCGGCTGACAGAAACTACAATATGAATTAGCTAATAGCAATTACTATGTATAATTAATCACATCCCGGGTGAGCTCACCATTGATCGAAATAATTAGGTAAAACACTTTATAGAAATCGAAAGTAATCCGACGATGGGTCGTTTCTGCGCGCCGCCATGTTTGTTTTTTCGCATCAACCAAAGATAATAAGAGGAGACMAGATGAGTTTGGCCTGTTTATAGTATGCATGTTGAAGGGGGTGTGTCGTCTATGATCATCCACTTCTGGAAGTTTACTCGAAAGTGAACCATTCCTTCACCTCATTATAACATCTTTGGTCTGACAGATGGTGACACCCAGAATGCATGTATAATTTCAACAAACATGGCGCCACACATAGCTGGCAAATAGCTTATATCATTATAATCAGTAAAAACGTTTAAAATGTTTTACACACATCGTAGGTGTCCGTTACAATATATGCAATAATCGGGAATGCAGTGATTTGTCACCAGTAATTGAAATCGGAATAAAACTGTAAATACATTATCCTCCATTACATACATACAGTGAGATGTCGGAAGTTTTACATACACCTTAGCAAATACATTTCAACTCAGTTTTTCACAATTCCTGACATTTAATCCTAGTAAAATTCCCAGTGGGTCAGAAGTTTACATACCACATCCAATTAGTATTTGGTAGCATTGCCTTTAAATTGTTTAACTTGGGTCAAACATTTCGGGTAGCCTTCCACAAGCTCCACAATAAGTTGGGTGAATTTTGGCCATTCCTCCTGACAGAGCTGGTTTAACTGAGTCAGGTTTGTAGGCCTCCGCTCGCACACGCTTTTTCAGTTCTGCCCACAAATGTTCTATATGATTGAGGTCAGGGTTTGTGATGCCACTCCAAATACTTGACTTTGTTGTCCTTATGCCATTTTTCCACAACTTTGGAAGTATGCTTGGGGTCATTGTCCATTTTGGAACACCCATTTGCGACCAAGCTTTAACTTCCTGACTGATGTCTTGAGATGTTGCTTCAATATATCCACACATTTCTCTCCTCATGTGGCCATCTATTTTGTGAAGTGCACCAGGCCCACCTGCAGCAAAGCACCGCCACAACATTATGCTGCCACCCCAGTGCTTCATGTTTGGGGTGGTTTTTTCGGCTTCAAGCCCCCTTTTTCCTCCTAACATAACGATGTGTATTATGGCCAAACAGTTCTATTTTTGTTTCATCAGACCAGAGGACATTTCTCCAAAAAGTACGATCTTTGTCTCCATGTGCAGTTGCAAACCGTAGTCTGGCTTTTTTATGGCGGTTTTGGAGCAGTGGCTTCTTCCTTGCTGAGCGGCCTTTCAGGTTATGGCGATATAGGACTCGTTTTACTGTGGATATATATACTTTTGTAACTGTTTCATCCAGCATCTTCACAAGGTCCTTTGCTGTTGTTCTGGAATTGATTTGCACTTTTCGCACCAAAGTACGTTTATCTCTAGGAGACAGAACGCGTCTCCTTCCTGAGCGGTATGACAGCTTCGTGGTCCCATGGTGTTTATCACTGTGTGCTATTGTTTGTACAGATGCACGTGGTACCTTCAGGCATTTGGAAATTGCTTCCAAGGATGACTTGTGGAGGTCTACAATTTCTTTTCTGAGGTCTTGGCTGATTTATTTAGATTTTCCCATGATGTCAAGCAAAGAGGCACTGAGTTTGAAGGTAGGCCTTGAAATACATCCACAGGTACACCTCCAGTTGACTCAAATGATGTCAAATAAGCTTATCAGAAGCTTCTAAAGCCATGACATCATTTTCTGGAATTTTCCAAGCTGTTTAAATGCACAGTCAACTTAGTGACCCACTGGAATTGTGATACAGCGAATTATAAGTGAAATAATCTGTCTGTAAACAATTGTTGGAAAAATGACTTGTGTCATGCACAAAGTAAATGTCCTAACCGACTTGCCAAAACTATAGTTTGTTAACAAGAAATTTGTGGAGTGGTTGARAAACGAGTTTTAATGACTCCAACCTAAGTGTATGTAAACTTCCGACTTCAACTGTACAGACTGTATGCGCCTACAGTAGAAACGACGTCACGATATACAGAAAATAAGGAACTTACTTTGATAGGAACGCACACATGTCCAAAGTTTTTATTTGTAAGGAAAACAACAAGGAAGGCAAAGCGAGCGCCAGCATGAAAATGTTCMAATTCTGAAGTGCGGTGGGCTCCCCTCAAAGAGAGAAKTTTATCCAGCTCAGTAAAGCCTCAAAAATAAATTGTCCGCAACACAGAAWKAWTGAGGAGGCTGAACACACCTCAATTCAAACTGTTGTTAGAAAATAAAACTTGTTCGAAAATAATTTGAAATTGACAAGTTGAAACATAGCCWATAGAAAATTAACAGGCAGCGCGTGTTAACTGTCCTGTTGAGTAATAATCACATTTTAGAACAATGAGTGCATTCTGACATCACGTACATAAAACAACTCACCCTGGGGCGACYATTAGAGATATTTGGAACTCCCGTGTGAAAAGGATAAGACCCATTTTTCCATTTGGAAAAAGTGCCCATCACACAATTTGTTTGATTTAAAATTTCACCTTTAATAAAAAAAAATCAAGATCATTTRGCATTTTTCTGTTTGAATAAAATACAGAATTTGAAAAACAAAAGTAATTGTGGCAATTCAAATCTTGCAGTAAAATACTTTAACCTCAAGAGAAGACAGTTTAAATGTAAAACAAAAAAAGGATTAATGTTCTCTTACTTAAAAAGTAGCCCTGATCATATRGGCCTAGGTCTARAGGATATCCCAAAAATTACACTGACTCAATTAATTGTAAACACAATACCACAACAACTTTTTCCAATCTGGGAGTTAAACTCAGTAACATATTCAATAGTTTCACTGTGTATTTCAGATGGAATCAAGTCGTTAGAGCGTACCAGAGGTCACCAAAATAGCTTGTTTGACAAAAAAATCTTAACGTGCCAGAGCCCCCACCCAGGGGATCCTGGCTGGCTACTTTTTCTATTTGACTGGCTACTCCATGTGCTTGTGGACAACATGGAACTGAAAAGGGTTCTACCTGTACCAAAAAGAGTTATTCAAATAGTTATCCTATGGGGACAGTATAGGAACCCTTTTAGGTTCTAGATAGCACTTTATTTTTGTTCTGTGAGTGTACCATAGCATTAGTCTGTGTGGAAACAGCTTTCATTTGATTAAACATTACTGGACCACACTGGCAGAATGAACTCTCTCCCCTCTGAAAGTAACAATGGTCTGAYCCCCCCCAGTTATTACTCCAGAGGGTTTAACGCCCAGTCTAATAAACTCTAAGGGCTGATCTGAGAACCTGGTCTGCTGATTCAGTCTGAGAGGGAATTATGGTAATAGGAAGCTCAGATCAGTTAGACAGTGGGGAGGCCTGGGGTCCAACAGGTGTAGTAGTCTGGGCKCTGCTCTGAGACAACTGAACTGAAGCATGACAGAGACTGAGACACACATGGATCGGCACAAAACACCACCAGGCTAAATGGAGGCMTTTTTTTTTKTGCTTTTCTTTTTCTCAYAAATGTGTGTCTTTATAGGCATGAGAGAGAGAGAGACTGACTTCCGTGTGATGTGTTTAAAGCTGGGGTTGTTATCTGTAGGAGACAGGGAGTTCATCTAAGCGCCTGTTAGCTGGCTGGTTGGCTAAAAAAGGGGGGTGAGGGGGTTAAAATATTAAAGCAGCTCACCTGCAGGCGCCAGTGGCATTGATACCCCCCCCCCCCCTCTTGTCCGGAGGCCTTTGATGTCTGCAGAACTCAATTTGGCTTAGGCTCACACCAAGTTCCCCATGGACCCTGAATCCTTAATCAAAAGGTAGATGGTAGAGAGACATGTGTTTGTGTGTGTGGCAGGACTATACTGTGTATCAGTGCACTGCTTTGTGTTAGTGAGAGAAGTAGAGAGAGAGAGAGAGATGTTACGAAGGGACAAGTGGAGCTCTCAGTATTTACATTTTGTTCACTGGAAACAGAGTGTGAAACTTTGATGAGTGATTTGCATCTCCGGATGCGTATGAAGAGGTGGCCTTTGTTCCTGTCTCCAAAAGCTGGGACACTGCAACTCCTCCCCTCCTCCCCTCCTCCTGGACCTCTCTCTCCGCCGGGGCCAATCCAACACCCCCATCCTGTCATGTCACWGTGAGCACCTGCTGATACCCCTTTCATGCAACCCTCTCCTCTGAAAAACTACAGGGGCAAACATCCCCCCTTGTGGTGCCCCCCATACACTACTCTGTATGAAATGGCCATGGGGCCGTGGTATCCCAGGCTGATGTTAACCTGCCTGTCACTATCAGAGGAACAAGGAAACAATAAGTTAGGGAGAAGGGGGGGTGTGTGTGTGTGACACTGGAACAACAGAGAGCGAGATGGGAGAGGAGAAAAGAGAAAGAGAGGGAATTTTGTTAGTGAGGGAGGGGGTTGAAGAGCCAAACTTTTCTGGGGGGGGGGGTGTATTTGTATTCTAATGGCAGAGGTAGTCGTGGATACGCCTAGGTGACTGGGAAACATGCGAGCGGAGGAAGTTGGTGAGCTGTTATTCCTCAGATACCCACGCTGATTAAAAAGAGACAGGCTCACATCCCAAATGGCACCCTATTCCCAATATAGTGCACTACTTTTTACAAGGGCTAGACTTGGACGATATGCTATTTATACTGTATACAAAGGTATTTCGAAATACCAACGGAATGATTTTCAATACCAGCCCCCCCCCCCAAAAAAAATAGAAGTCTAAGATGTGTCAAATCAAATATATCCAGCTCTAGCCATGCATTTGGTTTGCTAACTTGCTAGCTAAGTGGCTAGATGTCAAGACCAAGCTTTTTGGTTACAGCAGATACATTCAATCCCCTCCTGGATCAGATCCCTGTTCCCTAAATTGTTTTGTGCGTAAAACATTTATGAATATTTATTTATATTTTTAAATAGCGCCTCTTGTGTGCACATTCGGTGATACCGTATATCCCGTTATGGTACAGAAAYGGTATAACGGTAACGRACATCAGGATATCGCCCAACCCTAAACTAGGACCCATAGGTCTCTGGTCAAACGTGATGCACTATAAAGGGTATAGGGTAACCATTTGAGACAGACCCACACAATTCTGCCAGGGAGGGAGAGAGGTAACTATGGGTCACTCACTCCCTCAGACAAGAACACCGTTCGGTTCGCTGGTAACCGCATAGACGTTATGCGATGACGTAAAGTAACGCTGTGACCAACTGTCCATATGGCTAGAGAAGGCTCCTTAATCTAGTGGTGGTTAATAAGGAAACGCAGAAAAGAGACAGAGAAAATGTGTTGAGGCAGAAGAGAACCTCTTGTATAACGTTTAAAAAAAATGTATTTAACCACATTCTGGCTGCAGACACGGAACTCACAGTGAGGCAGCCGATTACCAGCTGACATTCAAAACGACAACTTTGAGCTTCCGAATGAAAATCAAATACAAAACGATGTTTTGATGACATCCGATCATGTCGGGCCGATCGCCTCATTTGGCAGGGCTTTCAGAGAGCTCGTAGAACGATGATTCATAAGCGGCGGCAGCAAAAGCCCTTATCAAACTTTTGTCTTCTCTCCCTAATGTCCCAAATTGTACAGCTTTGCAGGCCAATAAAACAGCTTAGTCATTGTGTACATTCTTCCCCCAGTCAATGATGATCTACATAGAGGCCTGAGAGGGATTAGCAGGGGAACATGATTGCTTTGACAGCAGCAGGCTAAACTAAAGCTCTCTGAACTGAGCCCAGAGCACAGAGCACAGCGGGCAGTGAACAGGCAGTGGTATGACTGACTCGCTGTGTGGTGCTTGCTATGCCATAGAACCCTGTGTTAAACTAGGCCCTTGGACAAGATAGAATGAGAACCAACCAAGCCATAGCCTGCATGAAGTTTTACTAACGGACTCTGCTGCCGGTTCCTGTTCTGCTCTGTTCTGCTCTGTTCTGCTCTGCCATAGAGACCTGTTTTAAACCAGGCCCTTTGACTAGAGCAGTGGTCACCAACCTTTTCTRAGTCAAGATCACTTTCTGAGTCAAAATGCATGCCGAGATCTACCGCTCTGATTTGTTTATTAACGTGACTTAAAAAACGTAAGCCTATGCAACATCAACCAGTTAAAAACAGTACTGTAGCAATGAGGTTTGTGCAGTAAGCTATAGGCCCAATACAATATCACCGCATACTGGCTTTGCTTGTATTTACCTGCCAATGCATTGTTGTTTGCACATTAAAAAATATAGATATTTCAGAATTTGAGGTAGGCTATATGATCACACCGGTAATAGATCCATTGYTGTATTACTTGTGAGGCACAGCTGAGTGAGCATACATTTAAATCACTTGCTTTTTATTTTACTGGGCTGATGGTGCCTGCATCTGATGGTCAGTCTCAGTGGAGGGAGAGAGCAGCAGAGTGAGGGTCCACCCCTCAACATCCCTCCGCTCTCCCTTTCCTCCACTGACACTGACCAAAGAGACACCGTCTTCCAGCTGATGGCGAAACTCGAGTCGCACCGCATTATTTCTGCCTCGTGCACAAATTCATGTTACTCCTATGAACAGAGAAAGTGAAATGTTCCTTGATATTAAAAAAGACCCAAGCCGCTAATAATAACAACGCAAGCCTATAGATACACTTTCCTACTCATTCATTACTGCTGCASTGCTTGTTGTAGCGCTGAGTGGAAATAGGAAGAACGCCCATTTTATGGCTTATAAAAGTGTTGAATACAAAGTGTTGACAGTGCTGAGTAAGAACTTAAACATGAACTACCTCATACAAACAGCAGCTCTTTGMCAGTCTCTCTCTAGTCATGGTTTTAAAMGTTTTGWAAATCTCAGTATCAATTTTGCCGTGGCTT
This sequence comes from Salvelinus sp. IW2-2015, assembly GCF_002910315.2. Taxonomy (NCBI): domain Eukaryota; kingdom Metazoa; phylum Chordata; class Actinopteri; order Salmoniformes; family Salmonidae; genus Salvelinus; species Salvelinus sp. IW2-2015. The sequence continues at coordinate 34,815,420 of NC_036853.1, read as the reverse complement.
TGTGTTATGCCTTCTACGTTACTGCAGACTCGGTCATCTGAGCAATCTGATTGGCCAGCGGTGGCTTAGTGCATTTGATTTAATCTCCAGGCCCACCGGGAAGGCAGAGTTTGTACCTTCAGACACATGAAATGGCAACAGTTTGCCTACCAAGGCGCGCTGGGCAGCTGAATTGGCTGCACCTACCACCAACAGCCTGAGACTTATAAAAAAAATTGTAACGCAAGGCTTTACCGTAGTTTTTTWGTTTTTTTACAGAAATGTTTGGCGATCGACTAGAAATGCCTTGGAGATCGACAAGTCGATCGCGATCGACCGGTTGGTGACCACTGGACTAGAGAGATACAGCCCTGCTCTTAGACCGTAGCATAGAAGGCCTTTTGGCTAGATGAATGCAACTCTGCTCTTAGACCTTAGATGACATAGTCTAGCTTCTCTGGAGGGGAAGAACACAGTCGCCAATCCTGATTGGCAAAGAGCTCTTGTCAACGAGCTCCTGTGGCTTAGTCTCCTGTCATTCATGCCTAAGCTACAGTAACCATGGGCTCTAATTAGAGCACTTGCCCATCTGCGATGAGTGCCACCACTGATGAGCTCTTCAGATATCAGTGGACCAGACAGTGGGCTGCAGCACTATCGCTATCTCTGCTTCTGCTTGTACCTCATCTTAACTTTGCTATTGTCCTTGTCTCAACCGTTACTACCACCACGCATGTGCACACTCGCACGCACGCACGCACACTCGCACACACGCGCGAAATTACATTTATGTCCCTAAGAGGTTAGAACATAACCTCTGTGTGTGTGTGTGTGTGTGTGTGTGTGTGTGTGTGTGTGTGTGTTGTGTGTGTGTGTGTGTGGTGTGTGTGTGTGTGTGTGTGTGTGTGTTGTGTGTGTGTGTGTGTGTTGTGTTTAGCAGGAGCAAGTCTCTATTAAATAGCCTCTGCCTTGCACAAAGCCAGTGGGCAAAGGGAGTTAACAATACCTATGTAAAACAATGGGCCTACAAAATGTCAACAGGCCTATAGGCCCACTACCTGACGATGAGCAACAGTCCAATGGAAGGTAAAGGACTGTCAGTAATTAGCTCAATGCTTAACAATGAAATTCCCTGAATGATTAATACAACTGATAATAATTACACTTTCAAATGAATCTTGGAAATCGATTTTTTTTAACCCACATTGCTCCGCGTAACGACATCCCGTATTCAGAAGCAATATATGAATCCCCAAAGCCTCCACCAGTAATCAGCAGTACAGTAAGTGACTGATGGTCTCTGCAGGGAGGTACAAGCAGTTACCAAAAAACGCCTTCATTGAAGCCAATGTTCCCGTTGCGCTCCACGCTGGCTGCATGAATCAACGCCCTGTGTGAGTCCTTGTTATTCCTTCCCAGACCAACCCTCACTTCCCCACGCCATTCAGACACACACACACACACCACACACACACACACCACACACACACACACACACACACACACACACACACACACACACACACACACACACACCACACACACACACACTTGCGCGCGCGCACAAACACACACACGGACACACACTCCTCACACAGCGCAGCATGCTGGACCACATGACAAATTACAGATGGGCTTCATTATTAAAAAGCACTGCTAGAGGGGCAGAAAACAAGAGGGAGGGGAGCAACAAACGAACAACAGAAAAACGACAAAGGCCCAGAACTACATACAATTGAGGAGGACAAATTGTTCCCGCTGACAAGCAAAAATTATTTTAAATTAAAATGACCGCGCCTTGAAAGCAAAACAGACCACAAACACAACCATATTCCAAATGTGTGTTTGTAAGTGGGGTGTGGGTTGGAGGTTGGCCTAGTAGGAAGGGTGGGGGGAATATTTTAGGAGGAATATATATTTCCAACCTGCTGCATTGAATCGCCTAGAGATTTGAGAGGCATCAAATGTAATTATCTTCCCCTGTGACAGTTGATCTGGCTCCGGTCTCTGTTCGCCTGTGTTGTCGATGACAATGCACAAAGCAATAACAAATCACTCATTTTTGTCTGCCCCAGGCACGTTACAATTATTTTCTTTCTTCCTTATTTTCCCTATTCCACCGCATCTCCCTCCATTCCTCCCTCCCTCATAACACGCTCGCAATCGCTCCTCTACCCTCTCTCCATCATTGCCTCCCTCCCTCGCCTTCTGTCTGGCAAACATCCAAATGTCCCTTCCTTTGTCCCCTGTTCTTCATGATCGCTGATGTGAAAAGTTAAATAAAAACACCAGATGAAAGCAACAGGGCTATAATGAACCACCAGAGATGAGGCCAGGACCACCAGAGATTTGAGATAGAACCAATGATCTCAAACAGAAATGATAGGAAGAGAGATCATAAAAAGGTGTGTGTACGTGTGTGTGTGTGTGTGTGTGTGTGTGTGTGTGTGTGTGTGTGTGTGTGTGTGTGTGTGTGTGTGTGTGTGTGTGTGTGTGTGTGTGTGCGTGTGTGCGTGTGTGCGCGTGTGTGCGGTGTGCAGTGTGCGTGCGTGCGTGCGAGTGTGCACATGCGTGGTGGTAGTAACGGTTGAGACAAGGACAATAGCAAAGTTAAGATGAGGTACAAGCAGAAGCAGAGATAGCGATAGTGCTGCAGCCCACTGTCTGGTCCACTGATATCTGAAGAGCTCATCAGTGGTGGCACTCATCGCAGATGGGCAAGTGCTCTAATTGAGCCCATGGTTACTGTAGCTTAGGCATGAATGACAGGAGACTAAGCCACAGGAGCTCGTTGACAAGAGCTCTTTGCCAATCAGGATTGGCGACTGTGTTCTTCCCTCCAGAGAAGCTAGACTATGTCATCTAAGGTCTAAGAGCAGAGTTGCATTCATCTAGCCAAAAGGCCTTCTATGCTACGGTCTAAGAGCAGGGTGTATCTCTCTAGTCAAGTGGTCACCAACCGGTCGATCGCGATCGACTTGTCGATCTCCAAGGCATTTCTAGTCGATCGCCAAACATTTCTGTAAAAAAACAAAAAAACTACGGTAAAGCCTTGCGTTACAATTTTTTTTATAAGTCTCAGGCTGTTGGTGGTAGGTGCAGCCAATTCAGCTGCCCAG
>NC_036853.1:34785173-34812297 GCF_002910315.2 Salvelinus sp. IW2-2015 | reverse complement strand
CCACCGCCATTCAGACACACACCACACACACACACACACACACACACACACACACCACAACACACACACCACACACACACACACACCACACACACACACACACACACACACACAACACTTGCGCGCGCGCACAAACACACACACGGACACACACTCCCCTCACACAGCGCAGCATGCTGGACCACATGACAAATTACAGATGGGCTTCATTATTAAAAAGCACTGCTAGAGGGGCAGAAAACAAGAGGGAGGGGAGCAACAAACGAACAACAGAAAAACGACAAAGGCCCAGAACTACATACAATTGAGGAGGACAAATTGTTCCCGCTGACAAGCAAAAATTATTTTAAATTACAAATGACCGCCGCCTTGAAAGCAAAACAGACCACAAACACAACCATATTCCAAATGTGTGTTTGTAAGTGGGGTGTGGGTTGGAGGGTTGGCCTAGTAGGAAGGGTGGGGGGAATATTTTAGGAGGAATATATATTTCCAACCTGCTGCATTGAATCGCCTAGAGATTTGAGAGGCATCAGAATGTAATTATCTTCCCCTGTGACAGTTGATCTGGTCCCCGTCTCTGTTCGCCTGTGTTGTCGATGACAATGCACAAAGCAATACAAAATCACTCATTTTTGTCTGCCCCAGGCACGTCTACAATTATTTTCTTTCTTCCCTATTTCCCTATTCCACCGCATCTCCCTCCATTCCTCCCTCCCTCATAACACGCTCGCAATCGCTCTCTACCCCTCTCTCCTCATTGCCTCCCTCCCTCGCCTTCTGTCTGGCAAACATCCAAATGTCCCTTCCTTTGTCCCCTGTCTTCATGATCGCTGATGTGAAAAGTTAAATAAAAACACCAGATGAAAGCAACAGGGCTATAATGAACCACCAGAGATGAGGCCAGGACCACCAGAGATTTGAGATAGAACCAATGATCTCAAACAGAAATGATAGGAAGAGAGATCAAAAAAGGTGTGTGTACGTGTGTGTGTGTGTGTGTGTGTGTGTGTGTGTGTGTGTGTGTGTGTGTGTGTGTGTGTGTGTGTGTGTGTGTGTGTGCCTGTGTTCTTTCAAAATCCTATTTTTCCTAACCCCTAACCTTTACCTTAACTCCTTACCTTAACCCTAATTCTAAACCTAATTGTAACCCCAACCCTAAACCTAACCCCTAAGCTTAAAAATAGCCTTTGTCCTCATTGGGACGTGGGAAATGTCCCTACGAGGGCGAATTTTCCTTGTTTTACTATCCTGGTGGGAACTTGTAGGGTTGTAGGTCCCCACAAGGATGGAAGACCCCCCCCCCCAACACACACACACACACTTCCCGCTGACAGTGTTCCTCCCAGAGAGCTTTGCGTTGAGATGCGCTAGGCAACACTACTCTCCATCTCCCCCCTGTCTGTCTATCTGGGTGTAGTCCGAGCTGGGCTCTTATACTATTTGAAATATGTCAAATATTTTCAGCATTTGGAGTGCCAGATGGATGGTATTTGCCCATTTGAGACCATTTCATTGGTTTTATTGCGCCATACAAGCTCACTCAAGCACAACTTAAACCTTTCAAATACTGTTTGAACCCAGGTCTGGTGTAGTGAGGGTTGGTTGACTAAATGGGGTTTTATACAGTACAGTACACACTGTCCCCATGTGTCTGAGGAGAGAACTAACGCTGGAGGGGACAGGAGGGGTGGGGGGGTTGCTAATGGACTGGCAGTAAATGGGTAATCGGGACAGTTTGTGTGTGTTTGGTGTGCTGCTATCCCATGCCAGACGACAGGGCTGGAGGGAGATGAGGGAGGGACGGGTCAGTAGAGAATGATATCATTAAAATGATGGCCCTGTCAAGGAGACTGAGCTTCCAGAGGGGTTGGTGTGGTGAAGCGGGGCATGGGGGAGGCAGCAGGGCAGCCACCTATGGGGGTTAGGCCATAGAGGTGAGGGGCCACGGGAGGTGAGGGGAGGCAGGGGTATCGCTGTCTGAATGTTTAATAATTCAATGCAGGTCAGCTCTTAGAGCCGAATGTCCACTCAGATGGCCTATTGGTGATCGTGTGTGTGTGTTGTGTGTGTGTGTGTGTGTGTGTGTGTGTGTGTGTGTGTGTGTGTGTGTGGTGTGTGTGTGTGTGTGTGTGTGTGTGTGTGTGTGTGTGTGTGTGTGTGTGTGTGTGTGTGTGGTGTGTGTGTGTTGTGTATGTATTGTAAAGGGTGCATTTCTCACCTCTAATGAGAATTGGCTGAGCAGAATGATGTGATGTAATTTGTCCAAGCACACAACACCTACTTTACCTGTGATTTGGTAGAAATCCTCTACACACACGCGCACACACACACACACACACACACACACACACACACCAACACACCACAACACACACACACACACACACACACACACACACACACACACACACACGTTACTGTAATACCTGTTACGGCAACACCTTCAACATTGTTATTGCCTGAGCTTTACTGATTTACTGACCATTTGCAGTCAGAGAGGTTTGCTAGCCCTTCATGCAGTAGATATGGCTGACGTAAACCCTCCACACATCTTCCTCCTCCACCAAAACAATGGGCCTTATTGTCTGTAGCCTAATTACCAGGCTGTGAAGCTGACGCATGCTGGCGAACAGATCTCTGTCTCTATGATCTGTTTGATCCCTTTTCAGACGCTAAACCACAATCACCACGTGTGTGTTGTGAGTTTGAGCCCTCTAGGCAAATGGCATCAGAAGACGTGGAGGGGGGGGAAATGTGTGCTGTGTACGAGAATTTTGAAAATGTTATTATGTTGTAGCCAGCAGGGCAGTTGCTGGAGATCAATTCCTATTGATTTAATTTGGATGGAAATGTGGCGTTGTGGCATGGAGCTGGAGTGTGTTTGGCGTACCAAGGGAAGAGAGACGGACGCGAGGTGAAAGCTGCTGAACTGTTACTTTTAAGGCCTAATGCGATCACAGCTCAGTGCAGAGCTAGCTAGCTCCACATAATGAGACAGGCTCTAATGGCTGTGATTTCTACTGATAACACTGTAGCCTACAGTCTCTACGCCACTCATGCGTTTGATTGAAGAATGGAATTGAGAGAGAGAGAGAGAGAGAGAGAGAGAGAGAGAGAGAGAGAGAGAGAGAGAGAGAGAATCTGTAGACTCACATGAAACAAGCAATTTAGATAGCATTACACAAGCAATTTAGATAGCATTACAATTTTTATTACTTTTTTTGTGCCCTGCATCTCTCTTTTTCCTTTCTGGTGATTTCATTCTGGTAGTCAGTAAGCTTCTTTGTGGCCCTGCTCCCTGCCTATAAGCCCTTGCTTATGTAAGCCATGGTCGAGGAGACCCCGCTGTATGTGACAGGATTTGGGAGGTCTTGAGCTGTGGCATGTCGCTGATGCACCCAGGTCCTGTGACAAGGTAGGGGGGGGTATACAGAAGATAGCCCTATTTGGTAAAAGACCAAGTCCATTTTATGGCAGGAACAGCTCAAATAAGCAAAGAGAAACGACAGTCCATCATTACTTTAAGTTTAACACTTTTTTGGTTACTACATGATTCCATATGTGTTATTTCATAGTTTTGATGTCCACTATTATTCTACAATGTAGAAAATAGTAAAAATAAAGAAAAACCCTTGAATGAGTAGGTGTTCTAAAACATTTGACCGGTAGTGTACAAGTATTAGTCGTAGCAACCGAATATATTTTTTTGTGAGTTTGGACATTTGCAAACGAATGTGAACGAGAGACATTGTGCAAATGAACAAAGCTCAATACTTTGTCTGAAGGTAGAACAGTACAGACTCTGGAACAGTATGTGTGCACTCCGTGTCTGTGTGGAGTCTTGAGTCGCTAGGGCAAGAGGGGGAAGTAGCTGACGGGCCCGAGAACGGAGAGGACAAGACATTTGCACAAAGATAGCAGCAGTGACAGCTGTACTGTACAGATAAGTCATCCAAAGCCCTTTGACTTCCCAAACACGGCAGAAAGCTAACACTATATGATGCCCGTCTCCTCATTCATTCAGCCACTTACTTAGCTAACTAGCAAGTCATACCAAATACACAGCTGGACTCACCAGCTCCCACTTTCTCCAGTTACAAACAAACACGTGACTGGCTCAACTGTTCTGGGGAACTACGGTAAGCTTCATAACGTCAAATAATGTGACAGGTGAAATGAAGGACGCAATCTGCTTTTTCTCCTAACGTATTGCACAAGTTGACTGCAGGTATCAACTTAACTGCAAATATTCAAATGTATTGAAAAAGTTTTGACGTTATTAACGGTATTGGGAAAACCATTATGTGGCCTTTTTCCAAATACCCCGGTATGCGATATCTACGGTATTCCGCCCCAATCCTATTCCCATTCTACTCCACACACACCCTCTCCATTCAACATCTCGCTCTGTGTATTCTCCCCCTAAAGTGACTGCTTAACAAAAACACTCCAAATCCTMTCGGAAGTCTTGAATGACAACAGTGCGAAAGAAAGATGGAATGAAAAGAGAGGAAAAAGTTTGAGGCGGCGTGGATGCCTGTGATTTCTAGGAGTCAAGCACGCACCAAGGCACAGGGGAAGGAGATAAACCTTTGTCRAGCCGCATTAGAAAGCTGTAGCGCTGACGAGCTAGCGTTAGTGTGGCTCTCGCAAAGCGCCTTACCTTCTCGCCTTCATTTTCCCTCGTGTTATCCGGGCCGGGCCTTTTGAAATACGCACCGGGCTCGCAGATAAATATGTCTGACTGTCACCAAGATGTGTTTGTTCTGTTTTCAGTTTTTTGTTTTGTTTTTTAAGATGGGTTTATTTGCCTGAAGCGTGGGTGGGAGGAAGGCGAGTTTAGGTAACACTTTAAGACCGTATTAGCATGTCTTATTAGAGAGTTGGGTGTTTTTTGCTCAGTCCAATGTTTCTCGTACACCTGGGGGATTGAATTGGTACTGTAAACACACTCAGAGAGCAAAGGCTCGGGACACTAGTCTCTCATAAAGAGGTATAGGAAGACGGTCAGCATCAACAAGCTAACTCTCATTTGAGATTGGCTCATTTGTACCCTAAGGCTTGGGTTTCATCTGTTCAGAAGGGGAAGCTCAGAAACGGGAACTCGAGGTTCATTGTAAGTGTGGCTGGTTGAATTCTGCTCCAGGCTGAGGGGTGTTTGATGATCTCTACATCTCTCTGCAGGCGTCCGATCTCACATCTCTGGCCCTTTGTAGTCCATCCATCCATAATCTATACATCACCCTGGGACTGTATACTATTGTATAGAGGACAGGGGCTGGTGCTTTTATCCGTATTGCAGTGTTGAGGTATTTCACTGCTCTTACCACCATTTCTCTCTCATCCCTGTCATCATTCAGGAGCTAGACAGGTCTTTCATCTTCTGAACAGACCCYTTTCACACTGTGTCACTTTTCTATCCCCCGTCCCTCTTTCATACACACGCGCGCAAGTGCACGCGGGCAGGCACGTAGGCAGGCAGGCACGCACGCACGCACACACTGGTCAGTTAATCCCTCAGTAACACTGCACTCATATTCAATCTTCCAGGGTGAAAGCTAGGCAAATCTAAACTCCTTGAGGGAAAATAAATAAACAGTGTCGTTTTTAAGTCGTTTTTATTCCACCAGTCGMTACTTGATCCACTTTACGTGTATGATCTTATTATYCATGAATGAAATGTATCGGTTGTTTGTTTGCTTACACGTGTTACTTTCATTTGACTTTCGTTGAAGTAGTGGAAGTGATAAAAAATACTAATCATTAAGAATAATCATAATATTTAAGGTGATTCTACAGTGTAATGGGAATGTGGTTGAAACAAACAAAAATCCCCCCAAAAATATCAAGCGCTGTTTTCTTGCATTGCAGTTTATGGAGTGTTGTAGCATTTAGACTTACTAAATAGAGGTTTAAGTAACATGTAATTTATCCTTTTGATTAACAGTAATGTAAAATGAGTTTGTCTTTGGAATAACACGTTTAGACCTGTACACTGTTGTCCAAAGTTTTTCTTTCATTAATTCCCAGACAATTCCCTATATTTGCAAAGGTTTTATTATGAGTGAAAGGCTCTGGTTGGGCCGTGCCAGACAAAACCCAGCAGACTCTCTTGCTCTTTCAGGAACAGATAATTCCTCTTAAAATCATACATTCGAGTGACCTTATTCTGGACAATCTTTTGGCCCATCTCCACCCACTACAGAGAGGCTGCTTGCGTGCCCATCTCTGCCAGTTCTTTCCCCAGGAGGGAAATGTTCTGTTCTTCGCTGACCACGTCACCCTCCTTATCTCCGAATCTTAATGGGCCCTCTTCTTTCACTCTCAACTTCTCCCGGAACTCCTCAAAACAGGCACTGATCTGGCTTTTGATCTGTTCTGAGTAACTCTTTGCTTTAGTGATTTCAGTTTTTTTTGCCCCTCATTTCACTTTTTTTTATACCACCAATCCTGTTGTTAATGTGAACTAAAACTGTAGCTACCTCTGTCTTCAGATCTTTCTGGGCCTCTTCTACAGGTCTTTACCCTCACAAATGAATCAGATGAGCTCATCGTCCATCGCACAAAAGAGCTTCCGAGATGCTCCACGTTCACAACACTCATATCCTCTCCTTTTTTTCCTCTCTTGGCCCCTCTTTGTTCTTCCAGTTTCAGCTGGTTTGCCATATTCCTTATCAGCCTGCAGATTTGGACATTTGCCCTCAGTGCAGTGTTTAGGCTTCTTTCAATGCGTCTTTTGCAGAAGGTGTGCTGGCAGCTGAGAATCACAGGCCGGGTGAAGATCTCTGTGCAGATGGAACAGTGCAGGTGATCCGTCAGGGTTGGGAAAGCTGTAGCCATGCAGGAGATGAGTATGCACGTCCTCGCCGAAAGTCCAGAAAGAGAAAGTAAAAACCAAAAGCTGATCTGCGTTTCTCTTGTTAAAAGGGTGTGGCACTGTGAATCCCCAGCGTCATTCAGCTAAGAACAAGAAACACAATGTTGTTGTCAACATGGGGAACCGTTGTGACCGGGAAACTTACAGGTGTAGGATCTTAATTTGAGGATTTGAAATGTTTCGTCCATGATGCTGCTTGTTTTAATCTGTTAGCTGGTCAAAATGAGGCTACTCGCAAAGTGGAATTCGGTTAATATAACCGTGTTTTGGTGCAGGTTTAAGGTGAATTTATGTAAATCACGAAGCACACCTGCAATTCCTGCGGCGCAGGAAAATTCTCATCAACAAAAGAGTGATCAAAGACCCTACACGTGTGGAAACTTGAACATTTTATGATTAAAATGATAACAAGCTTTATTGGCACTGCTTTCTTGCGTTGTCGCTCAGGGAGCATTGTGGCAAACAAACTTACTGAATAAAACCTTAAAGTTAAGACATTAGTTATTTATTTTTTCCATGCCGAATTTCTTCTTTTTATCAATGTCAATTATGGCTTTTTGCTTTTGAAGCTCTTCTCCAAGCCGCACTGCTTCTTGACACAATGCACATCCAACCCGGTAGCCAGCCACACCAATGTGTCGGAGGAAACACCGTACACCTAGCGACCTGGTCAGCGTGCACTGCGCCCGGCCCGCCACAGGAGTCGCTAGTGCGCGATGAGACAAGGATATCCCTGCCGGCCAAACCCTCCCTAACCCGGACGACGCTGGGCCAATTGTGCGCCACTCCATGGGCCTCTCGGTCGCGGCCGGCTGCGACAGAGCCTGGGCTCAAACCCAGAATCTCTGGTGGCACAGCTAGCTAGCACTGCGATGCAGTGCCTTAGACCACTACGCCACCCGGGAGGCTGAAATGTTCATTTTTACCGTTTTTTCCCCTTCTAACTTTCTTTATTGCATCAAATTATGATGGAAACTGTGTTTTCGAATAAATTATGATTCCCGTCAACAAAACAAAGGAGATGATTGTGGACTTCAGGAAACAGCAGAGGGAGCACCCCCCCTATCCACTTCGACAGGACAGTAGTGGAGAAGGTAGAAAGTCTTAAGTTCCTTGGCGTACACATCACGGACAACCTGAAATGGTCCACCCACACAGACAGTGTGGTGAAGAAGGCGCAACAGCGCCTCTTCAACCTCAAGAGGCTGAAGAAATTTGTCTTGTCACCAAAAACACTCACAAACTTTTACAGATGCACAATCGAGAGCATCCTGTCGGGCTGTATTACCGCCTGGTACAGCAACTGCTCTGTCCACAAGCCTTAGGCTTTCCAGAGGGTAGTGAGGTCTGCACAACGCATCACCGGGGGCAAACTACCTGCCCTCCAGGACACCTACACCACCCGATGTCACAGGAAGGCCAAAAAGATCATCAAGAACAACAACCGCCAAAAGCCACTGCCTGTTCACCCCGCTATCATTCAGAAGGCGAGGTCAGTACAGGTGCATCAAAGCTGGGACCGAGAGACTGAAAAACAGTTTCCATGCCATCAGACTGTTAAACAGCCGTCACTAACATTGATTGGYTGCTGCCAACATACTGACKCAAATCTCTTGCYACTTTAATAATTTAAAATTGGATGTAATAAGTGTGTCACTTGTCACTTTAAACAATGTCACTTTATATAATGTTTACATACCCTACATTACTCATCTCATATGTATATACTGTACTCTGTACCATATACTGCATCTTGCCTATGCCGCATGGCCATCGCTCATCCATATATTTATATGTACATATTCTTATCCATTCCTTTACACTTGTGTGTATAAGGTAGTTGTTGTGAAATTGTTAGATTACTTGTTAGATATTACTGCACGGTCGGAACTAGAAGCACGAGCATTTCGCTACACTCGCATTAACATCTGCTAACCATGTGTATGTGACCAATAACCTTTGATTTTATTTGATTAGTCAGTTGCACAACTGATAGCATTCATCTGAAATGTGTCTTTYGCATTCAACYYGACCCCTCTGAATCAGAAAGGTGGATTGTGTGAGTACGACCTCACTGAGCGAGAAAGTAAAGAAAGGCTGCCCTTATAGCATACTCAACCTAGTTTAACTCTTGGCAAATKAATTGGATTTTTGTTTTATCAAATGGGAGTGGCTCTGTTTATGCCACATCTTAAGATGCTGGACAGATCCTTCCATCTGGTAATGGCCCTGGCTCGTCGTATCACACAGTGAGCACATAAAGGATTGTCTACCTCAGCCCTTCAATACAGCTTATCAACACCTATTATCAACCATATATATGTCATAGGGTGCCATAGGGTACCATAGGGTGCCATTTTGGATGCAGCACTAAACAAAAACAGGGCAATCACACCAAACAAGGTTGAACGTTTCCCCTTCATTGTTATTGTAGTGGTGAAGCTATACATTACATTGTCTCCCTTCCCCGTGATGGTGAGAACACGTTTTGAGGGGTAAATGGAGTGTGGAAATTGAATGACTCCGAGGTTCCTGACCTTCACCTGTTTCCTCTGCTCCTCTGTCGCTTCTTCTCAATTCACATCCCTGTGTTGTTACGGCGACGTGGCGGATTCCTTAGAGGTGCGGCGGGGGCTCGGTAAACATCCCAGGTCACCCGAGTCAGTCAGTAATCATGGTGGCCCCTGGAGCGTGTCATTGGGAGAATGCCGGTAGCTCCGAGAGGAGCTTCCTGTCTTCTCTCAGCTGATCAGGGAAAGGGGGTGGGCCTACAGGATAATGAATAGGAATCGCAGCGGGAATTGGGAAAAATAATACCTGTTCTAGTTGGTCTGAGACAGGGCTGTGTGATGTGCGTGTGTGAGCGCGTACTTGCGTGTGTTACTTGTATGTGGATATATTGTATGTATTCAGCTCATGGACTCACACCGTTTACAGTGAGTTAAAGTTATTCTATATGGATGGCATTCTCATGACATGTCTCAGCTGGCGAAGGAGGTAAACGTGTATTTGTGTATTTATTTGTGTCTGCAACTGTCCACATTCGAGGGGGATTTGTGTGTATACATAATTGTTAGCATTTTTTGGGTGTTTGTTTGTGGATGTGCACGCGTTTGCCACTTCTGTGTGGCACAGGGGATCTTGATGCATAAGTCATACATCAACAAATCCTTGAGGCAGCTGTGGAGAATGGGCAAGATTACTGTGTGCCACAACACACACACACACACAACACAGCRCTGGGAGATGAATGAACAAAAATCAACAGCGCACGAGCCCCTCGGAATGCCACCGCACAATCACTGGAGACACTAAACTCACACCAATTCAACAACATCTGGCAGTCCTTCAAGCTAACATTTCCTTTTCTTGGGATAATTAAAAGCATATTGTGGTGGGCTACAAWGGTGAAACCCTCACTTAAAGCAGTTTGAAGGTGGGTGGGGGAGGTAATGAGAAATTCCTACTATTCTTTCCATGGATTATTTGCTCTTTTGTCCTTGAGATAAGAAAGGACGAGAGGGAGGGATGGAGAGAGGGTGGGAGAGATTGTGGGTGATTGATAGGTCTGCCGTTGCTCTGTTTCCTTAGTCCCCCTCACCCCAYTGGAGTGTTCTCCCACCCCTATACATCCTTAGGCACCCTACTACCCACTCTCCCCACTCTCCGTACCCCTATTTGTCCCTCCAATCATCCCATCTGGGGATCATTGTCCTGTTGAAAAACAAATGGTAGTCCCACAAAGTGCAAACCAGATGGGATGGCGTATCGCTGCAGAACGCTTTGGTAGCCATGCTGGTTAAGTGTGCCTTGAATTCTAAATAAATCACAGACAGTGTCACCAGCAAAGCACCATCACACCTCCTCCTCCATGCTTCACGGTGGGAACCACACATGCGGAGATCATCCGTTCACCTACTCTGCATCTCACAAAGACACGGCGGTTGGAAGCAAAGATCTCAAATTTGGACTCATCAGACCAAAKGACAGATTTMCACTGTTCTAATGTCCAWTGCTCGTGGTTCGTGGCCCAAGCAAGTATCTTCTTCTTATTTGTGTCGTTTAGTWGTGGTTTCTTTGCAGAGATTCGACCAAGAATGCCTGATTCACACAGTCTCCTCTGGACAGTTGWWGTTGRAATGTGTCYGTTACTTGAACTYYGTGAAGCATTTATTTGGGCTGCAATTTMTGAGGCTGGTAACTCTAATGAACTTATACTCCGCAGCAGAGGTAACTCTGGGCCTTCCTTTCCTGTAGCKGTCCTCATGAGAGCCAGTTACATCATAGYGCTTTATGGTTTTTGCGAYTGCACATTTTCAAAGTTMTTGATTTTTTTCCATATTGACTGACCTTCGTGTCTTAATGTAATGATGGACTGTCGTTTCTCTTTGCTTATTTGAGCTTTTCTTGCCATAATATGGACTTGGTCTTTTACCAAATAGAGCTATCTTCTGTATACCACCCCTACCTTGTCACAACACTACTGATTGGCTCAAATGCATTAAGAAGGAAAGACATTTGACAAATTAACTTTTAACAAGGCACACCTGTTAATTGAAATGCATTCCAGGTGACTACCTCATGAAGTTGGTTGAGAGAATGCCAAGAGTGTGTAAAGCAGTCATCAAGGCAAAGGGTGGCTACTTAGAAGAATCTCAAATATAAAATATATTTAGATTTGTTTAACACTTTTTTGGTTACTACATGATGCCATATGTGTTTTTTCATAGTTTTTATGTATTCACTATTATTCTACAATGTAGAAAATAGTACAAATATTGAAAACCCTTGAATGAGTAGGTATGTCCAATTTTTTTTACAGGTACTTCATATAAAGCATCAGCTGTCAGAGCAGCTTACCGATCATTGTACCTGTACACAGCCCATCTGTATATAGCCCACCCAACTACCTCATCCCCATATTGTTATTTATTTTTGCCCATTTGGCATCACAGTATCTCGACTTGTACATTATCATCTGCACATCTATCACTCCAGTGTTAATGCTAAATTGTAATGATTTCACCACTATAGCCTATTTATTGCCTTACCTCCCTAATCTTACTACATTTGCACTCACTGTATATCATTTTTTCCCCATTGTGTTATTGACTGTACATTTGTTTATCACATTTGCAACTATGTGTTGTTTTTGTTGCACTGCTTTGCTTTATCTTGGCCAGACCGTAGTTGTAAATGAAAACTTGGCCTACCTGGTTAAATAAAGGTGAAATAAAAAATATATATATGTGGACACCACTTCAAATGAGTGGGTTCGGCTATTTCAGCCCCACCCGTTGCTGACAGGTGTATAAAATTGAGCACACAGCCATGCAATCTCCATAGACAAACATTGACACCGTCATAGGATGCCACCTTTCCAACAAGTCAGTTTGTCAAATATCTGATCTGCTAGAGCTGCCCCGGTCAACTGTAAGTGGTGTTATTGTGAAGTGGAAACGTCTAGGAGCAACAACGGCTCAGCCGCGACGTGGTAGGCCACACAAGCTCACAGAATGGGACGGCTRAGTGCTGAAGCGCGTAGCTCATAAATATCGTCCTCAATTGCAACACTCACTACTGAGTTCCAAACTGCCTCTGGAAGCAACGTCGGCAGAAGAACTGTTTGACGGGAGCTTCATGAAATGGGTTTCCATTGCCGAGCAGCCGCGCACAAGCCTAAGATCACCGTCCGTAATGCAAAGCGTTGACTGGAGGGGTGTTGAGCTCGCCACCATTGGACTCTGGAGCAGTGGAAACGAGTTCTCTGGAGTGCTTAATCGCGCTTCTCCATCTGGCAGTCCGACAAACAAATCTGGGTTTGGCGGATGCCAGTAGAACGCTACCTGCCTGAATGCATTGTGCCCACTGTAAAGTTTGGTGGAGGAGGAATAATAGTCTGGGGCTGTTTTTCATGGTTCGGGTTAGGCCCCTTAGTTCCAGTGAAGGGACATTTTAACGCTACAGCAAGCAATGATATTCTAGATGATTCTGTGCTTCCAACTTTGTGGCAACAGTTTGGTGCAGGCCCTTTCCTGTTTCAGCATGAAAATGCCCCCGTGCACAAAGCGAGGTCCATACAGAAATGGTTTGTCGAGATCCGTGTGGAAGAACTTGACTGGCCAAGACCTCAACCCCATCAAAAAACCTTTGGGATGAATTGGAATGCTGGCTGCGAGCCAGGCCGAATCGGCCAACATCAGTGCCCGACCTCWCTAATGCTCAATGTTCTATCTTCTAGTGGAAAGCCTTCCCAGAAGAGTGGAGGCTGTTATAACAGCAAAGTTGGCACCAACTTTTGGAATGAGATTTTCAACGAGTGTCCACATACTTTTGGTCTTGTATGTGTGGAGTGGGAGACTGGCTGGGGAGATGGAAGGGAGTTAGATGAATTCCCAGATAAAATAATAGGAGACTGGGGGGGATTTGTGTTCAGTGACACACTCGCATGATATTGCGATCACGAACACACGCACACGCCGGGAGGGGATTTGTTGAGTCTACAGGGATGTGTAATTCCATTACACAGGACCTCTGTGGATGGAGCTTCTTCCTCTGCAATCCTCACAGCCATGTACTTTGGAGTTTTCTTTTTAACTGCTTGAAAATTGTATTATAGAATCGGGGTGTTTTTGTTATAGCCATCGGGAAAATACTTCTACTTCATGTCCCATTATAATGGAGACTCTTGTCCTCATCCATTAGAAGATGTTGGTAGGACTTTTAGGTACTTCCCCATTGTGTTGCTCAACTGTACGTAGTTCGGTCCTTGAGCTGTTCTTGTCTATTAGCGTTCATGGGTCATTCCATGAAATGAGTGCCTTTTGCGTACCTTTGATATTTTAAGTAGAAATTGTGCACCAATATTGAATTGTAACAGCCTGTTATGTCARATGAAGTTCCCCTTTAATATAGAACACAAGGAGAATTTGATCATTCAAAATTCAGCATTTTGACATGTCCCTCCGTCAACCCTGTGTCAATTCTAGGAAGATTTTAACCCACTTAAAGTTTCACTATTATTTATTTAATTCATGTGATTAGTGATTCATTTACGTCTGTCCATCATTTTAAGGTCAACCATGTTATGTGAACTGGACTCTCATTTTAATATGGTGAAACGATTCTTTTTTTATTTTTTTATTCTAAAGACGCTTTGAATGTCTAATAAAAGCAGGTGAGCTGGTTCAAGTCTTTTTKGCCATTTTCTGGTGTTTTGTGGTGGAAAACTGAGTTGAGTATAACCTTGTTAACCATAGATAGACAGCCTAGAAATGTTTGAACAATTTTTTTTTTTTAAATAAGCTTGCATTCAATTGCCACGACAAGCATCCATTCCCCTTTTCACGAGGCRATTTATGGCTGATTTAAGAAGAAACCCTGTTACTGTCAACCCTTTTACTTTATTTGGCACTTAATCGGCACTTACTATAGCCATTTTGTAATTTCACGTCTTGAGATGGTAAAACTAGTTTTTTATGTGCTCATTATGACAGAATGTTAAAATTCGGTGAAATCAAACGTTTTTTGGGACTAAGTTACACTTCTCAAGAAGYACCAAATTGGTGGAACGACCCTATTACGTAATGTTTCATGTTCTATGTGGACCCTAGGACGAGTAGCTGCTGCTTTCGCAAAAGCTAATGGGGATCCCAATAAAATACCAATTACCAAATGTATTAGGAGTTGTTTGTGACTTCTCTGTACTTTCCAGCATGTCAGGCAGTAACCTAGCAGGTAATGACGCGAGTGCTGTCAGGTGTAATAGTCCGAATCCGACCCTTCCTGTTGTGTTATGAGTCCCTGGGGGGGGGGGGATCATTCATATGCAGTGATTTGAACCCCCCCAGTCTGGCCACCCAAGGTAGGCTACATCACATAAACAATAGGCTAACAAGCCGCTGGTCTACTCAGCCAGACTGGGCTAGGCCGTAGCATTCATCCCACTCCAATACAGTGATTCTGATTAGTGCTACAGTACAATAACCTACATTAGATGTAGTCAATGTAGTTGACATTTTTAGGCTAACATTTTTWGCCTAACTAGCCTCTCCCCAGCCAGGCAAGGCTAAACCCCTAGCGATCCCCCTCACACTCCACTGCAGTGATTCTGACTAGCCTAGCACACCACTAATTGACATTTGAGGCTCGTGTCGTCCCGTGGGCACAACAGTGTTTAAACCAAGGCATGTAAATGAGGAAGAGAACAGGACAGTTAGTCCCGGTGTGTGTTGTTCATCAGGCTAGTGGAGCGAGGCGTTGTTCTCTCGCTCTCACATGAGGTGAGTGCTTTCTCTTGTTCAGAACTCTCCCGGTCAAGAAGAAGAAGCTTTAGCTCTCCCTGTGACACGCTCAAGCGTTCCCTGGGCTGCTCCGCTCTGCTCGGAGAGAGTGACTGGAGAATGGGGTTAGATKGGTTATGAGACTGGTAATCTAACAACAGTCTGCCCTTGCTGCAATCTCTGGGTACTGAGACAAATGGACAGATTTGGGAGGGTATTTGTAAAGTGGGGGTATATGAACTGAAGCTTGCATCTGGACACTTTTTGTGTAGTTTGCTTATTAGATAGTGGACCTGATTGTAAACCCGACCTCGAGGTTTTCATCGTTTGTTCAAAGCGAGACTCCATTTCACTTAGCTTGAGTTGTGTATTTGACTTAGAATACTAATCTGATCTCTCTCTCCTTCCCTATCGCTCTCTCTCTCTCCTTCCCTATCGCTCTCTCTCTCTCCTTCCCTATCTCTCTCTCTCTCTCCTTCCCTATCTCTCTCTCTCTCTGAGCAGCAAAGAAGACGTGTGCCACCACAGACTTTGCGTGTGAGAACGGCCAGTGTGTTCCCCAGCGGTGGCGCTGTGACGGGGAGCCGGAGTGTGCCGACGGATCAGACGAGGCCGACGCTACGTGCAGTGAGTTCAGACGCCCTCTTTCCCGTACTGTTGTGTAGATGTGTATGGAGGAATGGATGCATGGGGATGGATGAATTGGTTGTGTGTCGGTACAAAAAAAAAAAAAAGGGCCTTCAGGACACCTCCAACACACTCACATGCCCACGCCACACACCACACACATCCTGGCATCCAGAGGAACATTGCCTCCAGCTCAGTGGCAGATGAGGTACGAGGAAGCTGCGGGTTGGAAAACCAAATCAGCCAGCCAGTGTGTTTTCTCCTCATCTCCGTTCCAGAGCAGTGAGCCTGATCTGCATTGTGGGTACCTCRTTTAGCCCTGTCACGTTTGAACCGCTGCACCACCAATTCCCGCCTMATTTCTAAAAATGAACGTATTTCCTTCCCTTACCTCTGGAAATCAGATTGACGTTYTCTGTGTTTTTTCACAGAGGTTTTTTTCACCAAAGACACACAGTGCACATCCCTCCAACCAGCAGAACAGACCCTGTCCACTTCCATCTGTCYGAGTCTCACACACACGGCCAACTGACCCTACTGTACTTCTGTGCCCMCCTGTCACACTCACACAGACCCGAGGTCAGCTCTAAACCCTGTTCCACTACGCTCACATCCTGCTTATTAATTACCCAGGATTCACTGCGGGCTGCACTCCATTTTTTTTTATAATTGCCACCAGCATATGACCTGTGTACCGGGAGGCATGTTCACATGCCGCTGTTTATTACTTTTTAACGCAGCCGTAATGACTTAGCCCTGGCCATYGATCAAGCCATTCATGGGTATTACTGTACAGAGACAACCGTGAGATTGCAGCCACTTCTTTATAGCCATAAGTCACCTGCCATTACTGAGGGGTGGCGGCATTATGCTAAACTCTATGGCCTATGGGAGGAGAGTCATAGAGCTGTTATATACTCGGAAAGTATTCAGACCCCTTGACTTTTCCCACATTTTGTTACAGCCTGGTTCTAAAATKTATTCTCCTCAATCTACACACAATACCCCAAAGTGATAAAGCGAAAACAGGTTTTTAGAAATGTTTGCAAAAGTATTAACAATTAAAAACAGAAATACCTTATTTGCATAATTGTTCAGACACTTTGCTATGAGACTCGAAATTGAGCTCAGRTGCATCCTGTTTCCATTGATCATCCTTGAGATGTTTCTACAACTTGATTGGAGTCCAACTGTGGTAAATTCAATTGATTGGACATGATTTGGATAGGCACACACCTGTCTATATAAGGTCCCACAGTTGACAGGCATATATCTGGGGAAGGGTACCACAAAATGTCTGSAGCATTGAAGGTCCCCAAGAACACAGTGGYCTACATCATTCTTAAATGGAAGAAGTTTGGAACCACCAAGACTTACTAGAGCTGGCCGCCCGGCCAAACTGAACAATCGGGGGAGAAGGGCCTTGGTCAGGGAGGTGACCAAGAAGACGATGGTCACTCTGATAGAGCTCCAGTGTTCCTCTGTGGAGATGGGAGAACCTTCCAGAAGGYCAACCATCTCTGCAGCACTCCACCAATCAGGCCTTTATGGTAGAGTGGCCAGACGGAAGCCACTCCTCAGTAAAAGGCACGACAGCCCGCTTGGAGTTTGCCAGAAGGCACCCAAAGACTCTCAGACCATGAAAAACAAGATTCTCTGGTCTGATGAAACCAAGATTGAACACTTTGGTCTGAATGCCAAGCGTCACATCTGGAGGAAACCTGGCGCCATCCCTACGGTGAAGCATGGTGGTGGCAGCATCATGTTGTGGGGATATTTTTCAGAGGCAGGGACTGGGAGACTCATCAGGATCGAGGCAAAGATGAACGGAGAAAAGTACAGAGAGATCCTTGATGAAAACCTGCTCTAGAGTGGGGTGAAGGTTCACCTTCCAACAGGACAATGAMCCTAAGCACACAGCCAAGACAACGCAAGAGTGGCTTTGGGACAAGTCTTTGAATGTCCTTGAGTGGCCCAGCCGGACTTGAACCCAATCGAAYATCTCTGGAGAGATCTGAAGAGAAAATTAGGCTCCCGAGCTGCSCAGCGGTGTAAGGCACTGCATTTCAGTGCAAGAGGTGTCACTGCAGTCCCTGGTTCGAATCCAGGCTGCATCACATCAGGCTGTGATTGGTAGGCCCATAGGGTGGTGCACAATTGGCCCAGCGTCGTCCGGGTTTGGCCGTCATTGTAAATAAGAGTTTGTTCTTAACTGTCTTGCCTAGTTAAATAAAGGTTTAATTTAAATAAAAATAATAAACTGGACTCCTCTCCCTATCTCTTCTCATGAAGATGATCCATGAGCCAGTTATTAACCCCCATCTGTACATGCAATGGGCTTTTAGGGGTTAYTGTTGAGTCGCGGTATTGTGTGTAGATTGATTAGGGGGTAAAAAACAATTTAATACATTTTTGAATAAAGCTGTAACGTAAAAAAATGTGGAAAAAGCCAAGGGGTCTGAATACTTTCCGAATGCACTGTATACTCACATCAACTGTGTGAGAGACAATCCGGAATGAATGAGCTTCGTCCTTACTGATGCTCTTATATAGTGCTCTCTGCCTGCTGGTTCAAATGGCAAAAAAATGGCATACACAGGCAGGTGTCTCTCTCATTGCCAGTTCCTCTCCCCTTGGCTCTGCTCGTTCCTACCGTACTGTATAGTAGGACTTCTGTATGGGCCGCCAACAGAACAGCAGCTGCAAGCAATTTTCAGAAGCAATATGGAGGAAAAAAGCGGTGCTGGAAATGGTGTCGAGATCTGACACACTGGAGAAAGGGTGACCTTGGGCTGCTGTTTGGAGGGCCTGCCGTGTGTGTGTGTGTGTGTGTGTGTGCGTGCGTGCGTGCGTGCGTGCGTGCGTGCGTGCGTGCGTGCGTGCGTGCGTGCGTGCGTGAGATGGCGGGTTGCAGTCTCACCCTGAGTGTGTATTTGATTAGACAACGGTGACTCGGACAGGCTCAGAGATTGTTCTAAGGAGAGATGCCACCAAGAGATTGAGAACACAACACACAGACACTATGCTAGACAGGTACAACCCTGAGAGAAGGGGCCTGTCTGTGTGACAAACAGAGCACACACTGCACTGCAAGCAATGTGTTTGTGCGTGAATGTAGCATGGCTTCGTAGCTCTGGACTCTGCTGAGAGGTTAAATGGGTTTTTGGAGAGGTGAGTGCCATGTGTAGCAGAGTGGAGGTCTCCTGTGGGTGTTTTTTAAAGGAAGCTACAGGTGAGGAACTGCTCAACTCCTACTGTAGAAACATACACACATGCGCACACACACACTAGCTGACTCTGCTGAGAATAAGGGAAAGCTGCAGCAATCAAGACTTTGTATCGACCTCAGCTCCCATGTCAAATTAGTGTTGTCTCTAGAACCCCTCTCTAGCAGCGTATCCATCCACTGAAAGGCCGTGCTCTGGTCTCCTTCAGCATATCCATCCACTCTTCCCCACTGTGCTAGCTCCATAGTTAACAGGGGTTCTCAGAGCTAGATAAATCAGACTAATAACTCAGAAGATGGCTCCGACAGACATGGCAGCTTAGCTAGCTCCTAAGCAACTTTGCAGTATAWTTTTKKGGGGTGTGTCATTTCATTATTATCCCATTTTTATTAATTTATTTTTCATTTAACAAAATTACCCCCTTTTTCTCCCCAATTTTGTCATTTCCAATTGGTAGTTACAGTCTTGTCCCATCGCTGCAACTCCCGTACGGACTCGGGAGAGGCGAAGGTTGAGAACCGTGCGTCCTCCGAAACACAACCCCGCCAAGCCGCACTGCTTCTTGACACACTGCTCACTTAACCCGGAAGTCAGCCGCACCAATGTGTCTGATGAAACACTGTACACCTGGCGACCATGTCAGCGTGCATGCGCCCGGCCCTCCACAGGAGTTGCTAGAGCGCGATGGGACAAGGACATCCTGGCCGGCCAAWCCCTCCCCTAACCTGGWCGACGCGGGGMCAATTATGCGTCACCTCATGGGTCTCCTGGTCATGGCCAGCTGCGACACAGCCCGGTATCAAACCGGGGTCTGTAGTAACGCATCTAGCACTGCGATGCAGTGCCATAGACCGCTGCGCCACTCSGGAGGCCCACGCCCAGAAYGTTTTTTGTGTTATTACGTACAGCCRGAAATAACTTTTGGATATCAGAGCGGCGGTAACTCACCAGCATTAAGTCCAGGAATACGACTTTCCTGAAATKGATCCTTTGTTTGTACCCCCAAGGCAATTGTACTTATTCCAGAGGCTGCTCCAAGATGCCGCCGGCGGAAAAGAGGTATTYGGAATGGACTTCTAGTCCGACACCATCCACCGCTTCCGAGTATATTACTCGCTAATGTTCAGTCTCTGGACAATAAAGTAGACGAGCTCAGGGTGAGGATCTCCTTCCAGAGAGACATCAGGGACTGTAGCGTACTCTGTTTCAYGGAATCATGGCTCTCTTGGGATATACTGTCCCCACCCATACCAGCTGGGTTCTCAGTACATTGTACAGACAGGAATARAGAACTCTCCGCAAGAAGAAAGGCAGTGGTGTATGTTTCATGACTAACTATTCATGGTGTGATTGTGATAACATACAGAAACTCAAGTCCTTTTGTTCACCCGACCAAGAATACCTCACAATCAAATGCCGACCGTTATTGGTTATTGTCACAGCCGTGTATACTCCCCCTCAAGCCGATACCACGACGGCCCTCAAGGAACTACACTGGACTTTATGCAAACAGGAACCACATATCCTGAGGACGCATTTATTGTAGCTGGKGATTTTAACAAAGCAAATTTTAGGAAAGCGCTACTGAAGTTCTATCAACACATTGACTGTAGTGTAGAAAAACACTCGACCACTGCTACTCCCCCTTTCGAGATGCCTACAAGGCCTTCCCTCGCCCTCCCTTTGGAAAATCAGATCACGACTCCATTTTGCTCCTCCCATCCTATAGGCAGAAATTCAAACAGGAAGTACCCGTGCTAAGGTCTATTCAACGCTGGTGTGACCCATCGGGTAGCCTCTGAGAATAACGTTGATGTATACAAGGACACGGTGACTGAGTACATCAGGAAATATATAGGGGATGTTGTTCCCACTGTGACTATTAAAACCTACCCAAACCAGAAACCGTGAATGGATGGCAGCATTCACACACAACTGAAAGCGCGAACCATCACATTTAACCATGGCAAGGTGACTGGAAATATGGTTGAATACAAACAATGCAGTTATCCCCTCCGTAAGGCAATCAAACCGGCAAAACACGTCAGTACAGAGACAAAGTGGAGTCGCAATTCAACAGCTCAGACACGAGACGTATGTGGCA
This sequence comes from Salvelinus sp. IW2-2015, assembly GCF_002910315.2. Lineage (NCBI taxonomy): Eukaryota > Metazoa > Chordata > Actinopteri > Salmoniformes > Salmonidae > Salvelinus > Salvelinus sp. IW2-2015. The sequence continues at coordinate 34,791,177 of NC_036853.1, read as the reverse complement.
GGGTCTACAGACAATCACGGATTACAAAGGGAAAACCAGCTATGACGTGGACTCAGACGTCTTGCTCCCGTACAAGCTAAACACCTTCTTCGCCCACTTTGAGGATAACACAGCACCACCGTCGCGGCCCGCTACCAAGGACTGTGGGTTTTCCTTCTCCGTGGCCCCCTATTCCAGTCTGCTGTCCCCACTTGCTTCAAGATGTCCACCATTGTTCCCTTACCCAAGAAAGTAAAGGTAACTGAACTAAATGACTATTGCCCATTGCACTCACCTCTGTCATCAGGAAGTGCTATGAGAGGCTATTTAAGGATCATATCAACTTTACCTTACCTGACACCCTAGACCCACTTCAATTTGCTTACTGCCCCAATAGATCCATAGACGATGCAATCTCCATCGCACTGCACACTGCCCTATCCCATCTGGACCTGTGTAAGAATGCTGTTCATTGATTATAGCTCAGCCTTCAACACCATAGTACCCTCCAAGCTCATCATTAAGCTYRGGGCCCTGGGTCTGAACCCTGCCCTGTGCAACTGGGTCCTGGACTTCCTGACGGGCCAGCCCAGGTGGTGAAGGTAGGAAAAAATACCTCCACTTCGCTGATTCTCAACACAGGGGCCCCACAAGGGTACGTGCTCAGCCTCCTCCTTTACTCCCTGTTCACCCATGACTGTGTGGCCACGCACACCTCCAACTCAAACATCAAGTTTGCAGAGGACACAACAGTAGTAGGCCTGATTACCAACAATGACGAGACAGCCTACAGTGAGGAGGTGAGGGCTCTGGCGGAGTGATGCCAGGAAAATAACCTCTCCCTCAATTTCAATGAAACGAAGGAGCTGATCGTGGATTTCAGGAAACAGCAGAGGGAGCAAGCCCCTTTCCACATCGACGGGACCACAATGGAGAAGGTGAAAGCTTCAAGTTCCTCGGTGTACACATCACTGACTGTCTGAAATGGTCCACCCACACAGACAGTGTGGTGAAGAAGAAGCAACAGCGCCTCTTCAACCTCAGGAGGCTGAAGAAATGTGGCTTGGCCGCTAAGACCCTCACAAACTTTTACAGATGTGCAATTGAGAGCATCCTGTTGGGCTGTGTCAACACCTGGTACGGCAACTGCACCGCCCGCAACCGCAGGGCTCTTCAGAGGGTGGTGCGGTMTGCCCAACGCATCACCGGGGGCACTCTGCCACTTTAATAATGTTTACATACTGCTTTACTCATCTCATATGTACAGTCGTGGCCAAAGGTTTTGAGAATGACACAAATATTAATTTTCACAAAGTCTGCTGCCTCAGATTGTATGATGGCAATTTGCATATACTCCAGAAAGACACTGATGTAGCAAACTTTGTAGAATTTATTATTTGTGTCATTCTCTAAACTTTTGGCCACGACTGTATATACTGTATTGTATTCTATTGTTTTAGCCAATGCCACTCCGACTCGTCCTAATATTTATATATTTCTTAATTCCATTCTTTTACTTTTAGATTGTGTGTGTTGTTGTGAATTGTTAGAGAYTACTGCACCGTTGAAGCTAGGAACACAAGCGTTTCGCTACACCCACAATAACATCTGTGAAATATGTGTTTTTGACCAATACAATGTGATTTGATTTGATTTATATTCTCCCAGTTTTCCGGATCCATAGAACCTGACATCCAAAGCAAAGACAGAGCTGAAAAGTGTATTGATCTCTTTATATTTGTTTTTATTCAATATTCTTTACCTCAAAAAATAACCCACATTGTCACTTTAGTTTTACCCTATTTTGGAAAGATGAAATTCAAAGCATTATCGAAGAGACATTCATATATTCTGTTGCTAGACTGTAATTTGTGTGGGCCAAGGACTAGTGTGATCGACAGCAGAGCAGTGCCCATGGTGTTTAGCATTCAGAGGAAGGTAAATCTCTAAGGCGTTTCATCTGATTACTGGACTTCTCATTAAGACTTGTTATCTCTAATCAAGGTTGAATCACTCGGAGAAATTTTCAAAGGTTTCACACATTGTGTGGTGTGTGTGTTTGTGCGCTTGTGTTTGTATGCATGTGTATGTGCAGGTGCTCATCCCTCCTCAAGCCTTCATCCCTCTCCTCCGCTGCTCAAATCTCTCCTCCATCTCCCTTTCCTGATTCACTCTCTCAGCTTTGTTTAGCTTGCAAWTAACATTCCACCTTCACTCCTCTGCTTCCCTCATCCTCCCACCCATCCTTGCCGTCTGTCCGACATGCGCGCCCTCCCCACTGATTCCCAGTCAGTTTAATAATGCATCTGATTGAATTTATTTCCCAGTGAAGGAATCAATGTGTGGCCCCTGAGGCCTCTGGCATCCGATTAAGTAGGGCCCTCAGACAGTTCGTCAGGAGCGGACCCTAATTACAAATGTGAAAAATAAACTAGCCTGGTGGGTATTTTAAAGAAAACGACTCTTTCAGAGTAAGGGGGTTGATAGGTGGGTGGGCGGCTGGGTGGATGTGTTTGGGGTTAACCCCTTAGGTGTAATACGGGTGAGGGTTGTGAGATTTGCAGGAGCGTTGTAGGAGCTACTGCGGTAGTGGTTGTCTCCTTAGAAATGGACTTGCCTTTGTGTTGATGTTGTGTGTCACGCCCTGACCTTAGTTATCTTTGTTTTCTTTATTATTTTGGTTAGGTCAGGGTGTGACGAGGGTGGTATGGGTGGTTTTGTCTTGTCTAGCGGTTTTTGTATATCTATGGGGTTTTGGTATTCCCAATCAGAGACAGCTGTTTATCGTTGTCTCTGATTGGGGATCCTATTTAGGTTGCCATTTTCCATATTTTGGTTTTGTGGGTTATTGTCTATGTGAAGTTGCATGTCTGCACTCGTTGTTATTAGCGGTCACGGTCGTGTTGTTATTTTGTTAGTTTGTTTAGTGTTCTTCGTGTTCATTCGTCTTATATTAAAAGTATGTATTCATATCACGCTGCAGTGATTCTCTCGTTAACACAGGTTGATGTTGAATGCAGTAACAAGCTGGGAGATCACTGTCATGTGATGAGTTCGATTAACAGACGGGAAGCTTCAAAGAGGATGGTGCTTGGAATCATGTTCTTCCTCTGTCAACCATAGTTACCTGCAAGGAAACACGTGCCGTCATCATTGCTTTGCCACAAAAAGGGCTTCACAGGCAAGGATATTGCTGCCAGTAGATTGCACCTAGAATCAACCATTATCGGATCCACCAAGGGACTTCAAGGAGAGTGTTCAATTGTTGTGAAGAAGCTTCAGCAGCATGTGTGAGTGCATTCTGCACGCACAGTGAGGCGAAATTTTGGGGATGCCTGTGTCGAAAGGCAGCAAAGAACACTTCTCTCCAGGAAAAACATCAGCGGACAGACTGATTTATTCTGCAAAGGTACAGGGATTGACTGCTGAGGACTGGGCTAAAGTCATTTTCTCTGATGAAATCCCCTGTCGATTGTTTGGAGAAACGGAAAAAAGCTGTACGGAGAAGACAAGGTGACCGCTACACAGCAGTCCTTGTGTTTATACCACAGTAAAGCAGTCTGAGACCATTCAGTGTGGGGGTTTGCTCTCAGCAAGGAGTGGCTCCCACTCAGCAAATTTTGCCGTAAGAACACAGCCATGAATAAAGAAATGCGCTACCAACACATTCCTCTGAGAGCAACTTCTCCCAACCATCACAGAACAGTGTGGTGACGAATATGCCTTTTCCAGCATTGATGGAGACTTGCCATAAGGCCAAAAGTGATAAACTAAGTGGCTCGGGGAACAAAACATCTATTTTTGGGTCCATGGCCAGGAAAACCCTTTTCCCAGACCTTATCCCATTGGAGAACTTGTGGCAATCCTCAAGAGGCGGTGGACAAACAAAAACCCACAAATTCTGACAAACTCCAAGCAATTGATTATGCAAGAATGGGCTGCCATCAGGGGTTTTTTCAGGATGTGGCCAGAAGTTAATATGACAGCATGCCAGGGTGGATTTGCAGAGGTCTTGAAAAAGAAGGGTCAAACATTGCAAATATTACCATAATTTCAAAAAGCTGCTCTCGATTATGAAATGCTGAATTCATATTATACTCCAGTAGTTAAAATCAAGACACTGATTGTAGCAAACTTTGTAGAATTTATATTTGTGTCATTCCTAACTTTTGGCCACGACTGTATATACTGTATTGTATTTATTGTTTATCCAATGCCACTCCGACTCGTCCTAATATTATTATATTTCTTAATTCCATTCTTTACTTAGATTGTGTGTGTTGTTGTGAATTGTTAGAGATACTGCACCGTTGAAGCTAGGAACACAAGCGTTTCGCTACACCCACAATAACATCTGTGAAATATGTGTGTTGACAATACAATGTGATTTGATTTGATTTATATTCTCCCAGTTTTCCGGATCCATAGACCTGACATCCAAAGCCAAAAGACAGAGCTGAAAAGTGTATTGATCTCTTTATATTTGGTTTATTCAAATATTCTTTACCTCAAAAAATAACCCACATTGTCACTTTAGTTTTACCCTATTTTGGAAAGATGAAATCAAAGCATTATCGAAGAGACATTCAATATTTCTGTTGCTAGACTGTAATTTGTGTGGGCCAAGGACTGTTGTGATCGACAGCAGAGCAGTGCCCATGTGTTTTAGCATTCAGAGGAAGGTAAATCTCTAAGGCGTTCATCTGATTACTGGACTTCTCATTAAGACTTGTTATCTCTAATCAAGGTTGAATCACTCGGAGAAATTTTCAAAGGTTCACACATTGTTGTGTGTGTGTGTTTGTGCGCTGTGTGTGTATGCATGTGTATGTGCAGGTGCTCATCCCTCCTCAAGCCTTCATCCCTCTCCTCCGCTGCTCAAATCTCTCCTCCATCTCCCTTTCCTGATTCACTCTCTCAGCTTTGTTTAAGCTTGCAAATATACATTCCACCTCACTCCTCTGCTTCCCTCATCCTCCCACCCATCCTTGCCGTCTGTCCGACATGCGCCCCTCCCCACTGATTCCCAGTCAGTTTTAAAATGCATCTGATTGAATTTATTTCCCAGTGAAGGAATCAATGTGTGGCCTGAGGCCTCTGGCATCCGATTAAGTAGGGCCCTCAGACAGTTCGTCAGGAGCGGACCCTAATTACAAATGTGAAAAATAAACTAGCCTGGTGGGTATTTTAAAGAAAACGACTCTTTCAGAGTAAGGGGGTTGATAGGTGGGGGCGGCTGGGTGGATGTGTTTGGGGTTACTACGTGAGTTGACTGCATGACTGAAGGTGAGAAAATAGATAGAGCAGTAGAAGAAGGGAGTGTGGGAACATTAGATTGGAGGATAAAATGACACTTGAGACCAGTCAAGACAACAAGGTTGAACAACAGTCAGTTAATACGAACAGGGGCTGTACACGTTAAACTTTTACTATGTGCTGTCTGTATTGTATCTTGCAACTGTGTTTATATAAATGTACCTGAGTGACCAGAATCCATCCCTAAACTCCTGTTAAATCAACACAATGTCACGTTCGTCGTAATAAGAAGACCAAGGCGCAGCGTGAATTGATGAATACATACTTTTAATATAAGACGAATGAACACGAAGAACACTAAACAAACTTAAACAAAATAACAACACGACCTGTGACCGCTATAATACAACGAGTGCAGACATGCAAACTTCACATAGACAATAAACCCACAAAACCAAAATATTGGAAAATGGCAACCTAAATAGGATCCCCAATCAGAGACAACGATAAACAGCTGTCTCTGATGGGAATACCAAAAACCCCATAGATATCACAAAACCGCTAACAAAGACAAACCCACCCAACCACCCTCGTCACACCCTGACCTAACCAAAATAATAAAGAAACAAAGATAACTAAGGTCAGGCGTGACACACAACAGTCAACAGCAAAGGCAAGTCCATTTCTAAAGGAGACAACCACTACCGCAGTAGCTCCTACAACGCTTCCTGCAAATCTCACAACCCTCACCTAGTACACCTAAGGGGGT
>NC_036853.1:34784172-34785148 GCF_002910315.2 Salvelinus sp. IW2-2015 | reverse complement strand
GTAACCTCTTAACGTTCTGCAAACCAGAATTGGTCCTTCAAAACAAAGTTTATAGACGGAGAATGTTTTCAGAGTGGGAATTCAAAATGATTCAGCTCTTGTTTGAGGCAACGTGTGTAATCCGTTGTTGTTACAAAGTCATTGAAACCGACACAATAATAAACATATTATCGGGAGTTGTATACCCTGACTGTTCAGCCATTGTTATTTAGCTGTTTAGTCCTTGTCTTGCTGTTTAAACATACTGTAGTCCTTAGCTGGCCTAAACGGTTTAGCTGTACTCTAGTATTGCAGCTCAGCTTTCACTCTCTCTCTCAATTCAGTTCAATTCAATTCAAAGGGCTTTATTGGTATGGGAAACATATGTTTACATTGCCAAAGCAAGTGAAATAGATAATAAACAAAAGTGAAACAATCAATTTCTCTCTCATCTCTCTCTCAGTATCAGTTCCACTACTTCCTCTGTAGCACGGTGTCGGTAACCTTGTCAGTTCAATGGAGCCCTGGCAGGGAGACAATAGATGGGAAGGTATTATAGTGCTGTGCAGGAGTAGTGCTATAGTTAATTATTCTGAATATGAGGGAAGGTTCTAGTCAGATGCTCCGTCCGGACGGCTTCAATTTCATGCTCCAGGCTGCGGAGCTGCAGGGATAATTTCCCATGTGGCCGACTTTCCGCTAGCAGTCAACGGCCTCCTTGTTGCCTCTCTCAGTAAGCCCATAGCTCTCGCCACTAGGGTTGCCCCCAACTCAGTACAGGCATCAGGATGACAGTGGAGGGCGTGCTTGGTCCTCTTTTTCCTGTAGTCCACAATCATCTCCTTTGTCTTGATCACGTTGAGGGAGAGGTTGTTGTCCTGATACCACATGGCCAGGTCTCTGACCTCCTCCCTATAGGCTGTCTCATCGTTGTCGGTAAGCAGGCCTACCACTGTTGTTTCATTGGCAAACTTAATGATGGTGTTGGAGTCGTTCC
>NC_036853.1:34774443-34782682 GCF_002910315.2 Salvelinus sp. IW2-2015 | reverse complement strand
CTGGCCGTGCAGTCATGAGTGATCAGGGAGTACAGGAGGGGACTGAGCACGCACCCCTGAGGGGCCCCTGTGTTGAGGATCAGCATGGCAGATGTGTTGTTACCTACCTTTACCACCTGGGGGCGGCCCGTCAGGAAGTCCAGGTTCCAGTTACAGAGGGAGGTGTTTAGTCCCAGGATCCTTAGTTTATTGATGAGCTTTGACGGACGACATCATTGATGCACTTATTGATGAAGCCAATGACTGATGCATGCGGTGTACTCCTCAATGCCATCAGAGGAATCCCGGAACATATTCCAGTCTGTGCTAGCGAAACAATCCTGTAGCTTAGCATCTGCTTCATCTGACCACTTTTTTATTGATCGAGTCACCGGTGCTTCCTGCTTTAATTTTTGCTTGTAAGCAGGAATCAGGAGGATAGAATTATGGTCAGATTTGCCAAATGGAGGGCGAGGGAGAGTTTTGCATGCGTCTCTGTCTGTGGAGTAAAGGTGGTCCAGAGTTTTTCCCCCCTGGTTGTACATTTAACATGCTGATGGAAATTTGGTAAAACGGATTTAAGTTTCCCTGCATTAAAGTCCCCGGCTACTAGGCGCGCCGCCTCTGGGTGAGTGTTTTCTTGTTTGCTTCAGCTCATTTAGTGCGGTCTTAGTGCCATCATCAGTCTGTGGTGGTATGTAATTGCAGTCTTGATGTCCAGAAGTTATTTTCAGTCATAAGTAGCAGCAACATTATGTACAAAACAAGTAAAAAAAGAAGTTACAAACAACGCAAAGAAACAAACGTTGTTTTTTTTTTTCTAGGAATACGTAAAACGTCAGCCTTGTTCTCCGGCGCCATCTCTTCTTTTTGCTTTGTATTCAGGACAAAAAGTTAATTTCTTTGCCACATTTTTTGCAGTATTACTTTTGTGCCTTATTGCAAACAGGATGCATGTTTTGGAATATTTTTATTCTGTACAGGCTTCCTTCTTTTCACTTTGTCATTTAGGTTAGTATTGTGGAGTAACTACAATGTTGTTGATTCATCTTCAGTTTTCTCCTATCACAGCCATTTCAACAAGCTCTCACAGTCAAATGTCAGAATTAGACGTTCATCCATGTTTCTCGAACGTCAAAATTCAAAGTTGTCCCGAACATCAAATTTCAAAGTGTTTGAAGTTAAGTTAAGCATTCACTCCAAAGTTTTAAGGTTAGGGTTAAATTAAGGCATTCATTTCGAAATATTAAGGTTAGGCATTAAATGCAAATGGTGAATGTAAGGTTTAAGGCTTAAAACAAACATAAATAAAAAAACACTTTCTATCGCCAGATATGAACATGCCATATTTTGCACCAGAGGGAGATGCTCCAAACATGTTTAAGGTTAAGAAGAGAAGAGAGAAAGGAAGAGGAGAGGACAGGAGAGGAGAGAACGAGAAGAGGGGAGAGTTCACTGGTGGATATAGAAAATGACTGTGTGCTATAGCTGGAGTTTAGCACTCATTGTCCTTCTCAGACATTGTCACTTCCTCTCATGTCAACACTGCGAGGCGGGAGGAGAGGCGAGGCGAGTTGTATCTTCGTGACTTCCTTAGTGTTTCCATGTGTGTTTAACAGACAGAGTTTGTGACAAACAACAAACTGAAGGAGATCACTCATGTCTCTCTCTCTCTCTCTGTTTGTCTTTCTTTTGCCTGACTTCCCCTTGACTCGACACTTACTCTGATGTGATTGGCTGGGTCGGTCGTGCAGCTAGCTGAGTTGTGTCATGCGGTGGTTCGCCCCCGTTCTAATTTGAAACACTGTGAACGCTGTGAACTGGACCTCTGCTTGGCTGGATTTGAACACTGATTTGTTACTCTGGGTCTAAACTGATTGATATTACTGACGGATCTTTTTTTCCGTCTTCTGTTCTGTTCTACAGGGCTGAGGCATGAGGCTGGGGCTGCCAGACCTGGGTTCAAAAATGATTTCAAACAATTTCAAACACTTTAGCTGGRCTTGATTGAGCTTTCCCGGCTAAATTGACTAATAGAATAGTTGCAAAAGTGCAAACTCCCCATCTGGCACTTCAGGCAGGCTAAAGCAAATGCTGAAAGTATTTGAAAGATTTTAAATAGTATTTGAACCCAGGTGAGAGATATGGCTTCAGGAAGAAATGGGATTGTGTCCTGCTGCTTACTGCTTTGGACTGAGGGTCAGGGGGCAGCTCTCTCTAGGCCGGGATAATTGCTGTTGCCCCAGGCACACACACACACACACACACACACACACACACACGCACATGCACATGCACACACACCACACACACCACACACACACACACACACACACACCACACACACACACACACACACACACCACCACACCACACACACACACACACCACTGCACCTCTAGAAGTGTATGCACGATTTGGTTTGGTGTGTTTGAGACAACAGTCATAAATAATTGAACAGATAACTCAGAAAGTGTACCCCTTAGAGTCAATGACTGGAATCTAATTAGCATAATACAAATTCACCATCAAAATCTGTCTGTTTAAAATATGAGACATCCCAAAATTGATCTTGTCATGAAAAACTATTGTAGTGTATGAACGGTTGGCCTACAAACTTTCTACGGAAAGATGAGATTCTCACGAACATGATGTGTTCTCCGTTTTGCTCTACGACCCACAAGTGTCACAGGACTCGGTAGCCCCGATCTGCCAACTTCTGTCTGTAGCATCCAAACAGTTTGGGCTACATGCTACTGTGACCCCTCTGTGGGAAAGGTGAGACGTTCCATCGGAGAACATTGTCGGTCATTTTGCTGCTGTTAGCACAGCCTCACAATGAACCTCGTCCGAGTAGCCGGACTAGTTAAAAGAATGAATGGAAGATACAGCATTTGGAAATGATACTTCAATTGGAATCTGACCCTATGATTAATGTATAAGTTTTTCAACCCTTGTTCCTGTTACGTTACAGCCTTATCTAAATGCGATGAAATTTTATTGTTTGTCTCTATCAATCTACCACATATACCCCATCATGGACAAAGCAAAAAAGGTTGTTTAGAAATGTTTAATAATTTAGTAAAAAATTTTTAACTGCATACCTTATTTATATATATGTATTCTCACCCTTGCTATGAGACTCGAAGGTGAAGCTCAGGTGCATCCAATTTCCAATTGATCATCCTTGAGATGTTTCCAGAAGTTGATTGGAGTCCACCTGTGGTAAATTCAATTGATTGGACATTGGAAAAGGCACACACCTGTCTATGTAAGGTCCCACAGTTGGCAGTGCATGTCAGAGCAAAAACCAAGCCATGAGGTTGAAGGTATAGTCTGTACAGCTCCGAGACAGGATTGTGTCCAGGCACAGATCTGGGGAAGGGTAGCAAAAAATGTCTGCAACATTGAAGGTACCCAAGAACACATTCTTAAATTTAAAAAGTTTGGAATCACCAAGACTCTTCTTAGAGCTGGCCGCCCGGCCAAACTGATCAATCGTGGGAGAAGGGCCTTGGTCAACGAAGAACCCGATGGTCACTCTGACAGAGCTCCAGAGTTCCTCTGTGTAGATGGGAGAACCTTCCAGAAGGACAACCATTTCTACAGTACTCCACCAATCAGGCCTTTATGGTAGTGGCCAGACGTAAGCCGCTCCTCATTAAAAGACACATGACAGCCGGGTTGGAGTTTGTCAAAAGGCACACAAAGGACACTCAGACCATGAGAAACAAGATTCTCTGGTCTGATGAAACCAACATTGAACACTTTGGCCTGAATGCCAAGCGTCACGTCTGGAAGAAACCAGGCACCATCCCTACGGTGAAGCGTGGTGTTGGCAGCATCATGCTGTGAGTATGTTTTTCAACGGCAGGGACTGGGAGACTACTCGGGATTGGGGATGAACGGAGAAAAGTACAGAGAAATCCTGATGAAAACCTGCTCCATAGCGCTCAGTACCTCAGACTGGGGCCAAGGTTCACCTTCAAGCAGGACAACGGCCCTAAGCACACAGCCAAGACAACTCAGGATTGGGTTCAGGACAAGTCTCTGAATGTCCTTGAGTGGCCCAGCCAGAGCCCTGACTTGAACCTGATCGAACATCTCTGGAGAGACCTGAAAAAATCTGTGCAACAACGCTCCCCATCCAACCTGACAGAGCTTGAGAGGATCTGCAGAGAAGAATGGGAGAAACTCTCCAAATACAGGTGTGCCAAGCTTGTAGCGTCATACCCAAGAAGACTTGAAGCTGTAACCACTGCCAAAGGTGCTTCAACAAAGTACTGAGTTAAGGGTCTGCATACTTATGTAATTGTGATACTTCAGTTTTTATTTTTTATACATTTGCTAACATGTCTAAAAAACGATTTTTGCTTTGTCGTTATGGGGTAATGTGTGTATATTCATGAGGGAAAAAACAATTTAATCCATTTTAGAATAAGGCTGTAACGTAACAAAATGTGGGAAAAAGTCAAGGGGTCTGAATACTTTCCGAATGCACTGTAAATGGAAGTAGTTAAGTGCCAAAAAAAGGGTTAAATACTCTCTGTGTAAAAAAAAAAGACAACATGTCTTAATCTTTATAATTTTTCTTAGATATAGTACAGACACTTCAAAACAAACTTTCCTTMGATTTTTTTGGGGGGTGGCTATCTGTTTTTCCCCTGTATGAATCTGTTATTCAATGTGTTTCTAGGGGCTAATAGGAATAAGGCCAAATTCAATGTTTCATCAAATCATTATTTTGTTTTATACCAATAAAATTCCAAATCAAATAGCTAAATGAACCTTGGTATGACCATCTTAAAACAATTCCATATGTTACTTTAGTTTATGTAGCTAGACATATGCAGTCATAAAGCCTTTATACTGTAAATGCTGAATGGTATTCCATATGATTTCAGTCAAACCAATATATAATTATATATATAATTTAGTTAAATGCTCAATAAAGACTGTACATAACACGGATTGGTCCTTTAATACTGTATCAGTAAGTCAGTGTGATTGATCTGTTATCGAACTATGCATGACGACCCCAGTGATTTCCATGTGATTAAACATAACACATTTCCTTTTTTTCCCACTGTACATGTCATTCATAGGGAGAAAACGGATCCCGTTGCACAACTGTAATGCATTTCCATCACTCCTATTTTTATACTCAATTAGTGACCCCTGGTCCTCACTGCTTCCTAGCTGGATGTCGTCGATATGTTTTGCTCTGGGCTGGGTCATGTGCATGGAGCTGGCTTGGAGGGGTTTAGGTATGTGTTTTGAAGTGCATTCTATTAGTGTGTGTAAATGTACTGTAAGTACTGTATGTGAGTGTATATGGATTTATACYCGACACAATTTATGCCATATAGATTACAAATAGAGGAAATGTATTATATGTAATCAAAATATATGTGAAGTCAGGTGCATTATAAAACGTCTCATACTCCACAAATGCACTGTGCATCAGGACTGTTGGACTCAGTCAATGCACCACTGCTAACATTAGCCATTAGACATTCTGACATGCTAACTGGCCATCTCTCACTTGTCATGGCTGGCATTAGCCCAAGTGCTCAGATAGGGAGGGGGGGGGGGACGGGGGGGACGACAGGCTCTATCTCTCAATAAGCCCAGAGTAGGAGTAGAGGAACTGTTGGTGTTTTAATGCCCGGCGTGACGCCCACTAAACAACCCTTAAAAGTGTTTTTCGGGAGAAATTTCCTGTGGCGTGTAGAGTGGTGGTGTCACGCTATATCTCTTCCCCCCCCGGCACTGACAGATCCTCGGTCTAGACCCAGCTAATGGCCCCTGTGCGCTGGAGATTTAAAAGCCCTCCCCCCTGCCAGCTGACTAACAGAGAGAGAGAGAGAGAGAGAGAAATAGAGACCCTCTTTATACCCTTTTTTGTTTGTCTTTGCCACAGTCCTTATTGTTCACACTCAGAAGAGAGGGGGAGGACTGAGGGAACTTTCACTTAGACTGGTTATCTCTTTCTGCCTGTTTTCACTTTCCTCCTCTCTCCTCTGTCTTCCAATCTCTGTCTATGTACCATTACCTCTCTCGCTTTTTTTCTCTCTGTCTCTCTCTCTCTCTCTCTCTCTCCTTACACCTGCCTCTATCCCATGCCGCTCACCTCCGTACCCCCTTAACTATTTTGCGCTCTCCTCCCCTCGTCCTCTCTCTCTCCTTGGCTACTCAGTTTTCAGGAACACATACAGTTACATACAGTACATGTGTATAGATGTATTATAGATGGCGCCTGTACCATGTTTGACCACGTTTATTTTTACTGTATCAATACCTAGTTTGAGTGGTCCACAACGAAGTGAAAAGAAATCTTCTTTTTTTTTAAATTATTGTATCATTGTGGAGTGACACTTAAATACATKTTAAATACAACTCGTTAACTGTCGGTCAGCGTTTCGATGAAAGTCACTAAGCCTTCATTTAGAATGTAATCTAATATCAAAGATAAATCTCCTCTCGCCATGAAATGGATTTCACATTTTAAGGACAGGGGAGGGAGAGTACCAGAATACCAGCCTGATGAAGGCCTTGTCTGATACCCCAAGTGTGTCCCAAATGGCACCAGATGGTGCCAAATGGCACCAGATCYCTATGGTACCTTGATCAGAAGTAGTACACTATATAGGGAATAGGGTGCCATTTGGGATGCAGRCCCCGTTTCATGCAGTCAGCCCCGTTGAAAGGATTTCAAAAGGTGGTGTAGAGGAGCCTAAACTCCCCGTTCAAATATCACAGAGTAGGGATCAGGACTCATTAGTAAATACCAACTCCCTGCCTGCATATATTATCCCAGTGTTAATTCAATCTGTGATCACATGCTGTATGGAAATCAATCAGCCCTCTCTTTTTGRGGATTTGGATGGTAAGTCATCATGTTGAACTTTAAACTCTCGCCTCATATTGCACACACCCACACGCATGCACGCACGCACGCACACAGACACACGCACGCACGCACACACACACACGCACACGGCAGCATCAGAGGATGGTCTTCTTGAGTCTGAGCCAATTGGCCCAGCGTCGTCCAGGTTAGGGGAGGGTTTGGCCGTCATTGTAAATAAGAGTTTGTTCTTAACTGTCTTACCTAGTTAAATAAAGGTTTAATTTAAATAAAAATAATAAACTGGACTCCTCTCCCTATCTCTTCTCATGAAGATGATCCATGAGCCAGTTATTAACCCCCATCTGTACATGCAATGGGCTTTTAGGGGTTACTGTTGAGTTTTAGAGTTCACCCTTTTTGAACTAGCAAAAGCTTTTAACCTCTTGTTCACGCCGAGCATCATGTTCCATGTTTTCCAGAGGACCGTAAATGTTGGTGGCGACAACGACACACACACACACACACACACACACACACACACACACACACACACACACACACACACACACGTTCAGTGAACTACCGTAACTCACGTGAGATAAATCTATCTTCATGAAGATGATGTTCAATGAATGAACCGTTCCCTCTTCACAGCCAGCATCACCAATGCACTACTCCACCATGGACAAAATGAATAAAGTAACTCAGGCAGGTCCTTTACGTGGCAATCAAACTATCAAATCAAATCACATTTTATTGGTCGCATACACATGTTTAGCAGATGTTGTTGCGGGTGTAGCGAAATGGTTGTATTCCMAGCTMCAACAGTGCAGTAATACTGTATCTAACAATACACAACAATACACAGWAATCTAAAAAGTWAAATAATGGAATTAAGAAATATGGAATTATTTGGACTTCAGGGTCCGGARTATAAATATATATATACAGTACCAGTTAAARGTTTGGACACACCTACCCATTGAAGGGTTTTTCTTTATTTTTACATTTTTCTACATTTTAGAATAATAGGGAAGACATCAAAACTATGAAATAACACAATARCACMTACAAGTATGTGGTAACCCAAAAAGTGTTAAACAAATAAACAAATATTTTATATTTGASATTCTTTAAAGTAGCCACCCTTTGCTTTGATGACAGCTTTGCACAYTCTTGGCATTCTCTCAACCAGCTTCATGARGAATGCTTTTCCAACAGTCTTGAAGGAGTTCMCACATATTCTGAGCACTTGTTGGCTGCTTTTCCTTCACTCTCCGGTCCAACTCATCCCAAACCATCTCAATTGGGTTGAGCTTGGGTGATTGTGGAGGCCAGGTCATCTGATGCAGCACTCCATCACTCTCCTTGGTCAAATAGCCCTTACACAGCCTGGAGGTGTGTTTT
>NC_036853.1:34750772-34774305 GCF_002910315.2 Salvelinus sp. IW2-2015 | reverse complement strand
GAACCACACATTCAGACATCATCCGTTCACCTACTTTGCGTCTCACAAAGACACGGTGGTTGGAACCAAAACTCCAAAATTTGGACTCATCAGACCAAAGGACAGATTTTCCACTGGTCTATGTCCAGTGCTCGTGTTTCTTGGCCCAAGCAAGTATCTTCTTCTTCTTATTGTCGATGTTGAGATGCGTCTGTTACTTGAACTCCGTGAAGCATTTATTGGGCTGCAATCTGAGGTGTAGTTAACTGTAATGACCTTATCCTCTGCAGCAGAGGTAACTCTGGGTCTTCCTTTCCTGTGGCAGTCCTCATGAGAGCCAGTTTCATCATAGCGGTCGACTGCCGTTTCTCTTTGCTTATTTGAGCTGTTCTTGCCTTAATATGGACTTGGTCTTTTACCAAATAGGCTATCTTCTGTAATACCAACTCTACTTTGTCACAACACAACTGATTGGCTCAAACGCATTAAGAAGGAAAGAAATTCCACAAATTAACTTTTAACAAGGCACACCTGTTAATTGAAATGCATTCCAGGTGACTACATCATGAAGCTGGTTGAGAGAATGCCAAGAGTGTGCAAATTTGTCATCAAGGCAAAGGGTGGCTGCTTTGAATCATCTTTAACATAAGATATATGTTGATTTGTTTAACACTTTGTTGGTTACTACATGACTCCATATGTGTTATTTCATAGTTTTGATGTCTTCACTATTATTCTACAATATAGAAAATTGTAAAAAATAAAAGAAAAAATGAGTAGGTGTGTCCAAACGTATATGTCATAGGATGTATAGACTTTTTCAATAGGTTCAGAAACAGAAACTTAAGAAGCACTGTAAGGTCTTTCAGTGAAAAGCTTATTGAATGTCTTTTTTTTGTGTTGTTGCTTATCATCTGGACTATAAGTGAAGAAGCATAACTGCTTATGTTTATTTCACAAACTGTACCTGATCTCACCAGAAGCAGATGGTTGATAATTAATGGGGCATTTCTCCTTCATGGAGATACAGAGATATGAAAGCTGCCCTCCTAGACACTACTTATGAAAATGACACTTTGAAAATGGCTGTCGGCTTAGAGACACAGTGAGACTGACCCTCAGTGGGCAGTGTCGACACACACACACACACACACACACACACACACACACACACACACACACACACACACACACACACACACCACACACACACACACACACACACACACACACACCACACACACACGAAAAACACACACACACACACACACACTTTCTCCCGTCCAGAGACAATGACTGCCAATGAGAAGAAGGTTAATGAGGATCCATATAAATATGACCTACTCTATGATCTGAAATGGCACCCTATTCTCTTCATAGTCCACTACTTCTGACCAGGGCTCTGCTCGAAAGTAGTGCACTGTAAAGGGAATAGGCTGCTATTTGGGACGTACCTTACAACATGAGAGCAGCTATTAGACTGGCAAAAAATGACATGGACGTTTAATTGGTGATTCATATAGTATGCTCCTGTATGAATCATGAATATATACGCAAGTGTTATGATCTTTAGTATGAAATAAATGAAATGATTTGGCTAAAGATTAATCCGCTACAAACATTCCACTTGTTCAGATTAAATCACAAAGTCACACATCAGAGGAATATATTCATTGTATTCTTAAAGTCTTAAAAGTCRAGTAATCTTTTTATCCTGATCTCCTTCTCAGTGTGGGGATTATGACACTTTGTAGGTTTCAACACTTTATGGTGCAGTGTGTGTGTGTGTGTGTGTTAGCGTGTGTGTGGGCATGTATGAGGTTAGCAGTAAATGTGGGGGGGAATGTTTAATTAAAGCATGTCCAAACCTATTGACCCGTAGAGTATAGGATGCCCTTCATGTGTGTGTGCCCTATATTTCAGTGTGTATGATTTCTGCCCACGAGTATGTGTCAAACAGACAGTAGGTCAGGGAGGCCACGGGGGAATGCTTGTCTGGCAGTTTGTGTGCTTGTATGTAGTAAACACGCCTCTGTGAGTGTGTGTGTGTGTGTGAATCGATGTGTGTGTGTGCATCGGTGTGTGTCGTTCATTCGTCAGCCCTTAGTGACTCGTAGCAGCCCAGTTCCTTCTGAGTCCAACACCTGCCAGTCTCCTGTTCATTGATATTCCTCAGTCTGTGACCGGGGTTTACCCCCATACAACCCTACTGTCACCCCTCCTTCCCTTTCTTCCCCTCTTTTCCCTCTCTCTCTCTCTCCTAWCTGTATCCCCTTCATTACCTATCTCTACTCGCTCTTTCTCCCCTCTTTATGTCTCTCTCTCCCTCATCTGTCTCTCCACCCATCCATCCATCCATCCTTTGTGTTGGTGTATGTATAATTCATGGTGCGGGGTGTGTTTGTGTAAGCGTAGACTAATGATGCAGTAAATCTCACTCAGCCAGCCAGGGTGTGGGGAGGGATACAGGGGAGTTTAGGCCCACACATCAGGGGGAGACAGGAAGATGTAGGGGGAGGAGGCACTCATATTACGCCCTCCTGACACACGCTCTCCCTACCTGTCTTTTGATCTACTTCTATCCATCTCTGTCCTTTTGTCCATTTCWCTTTCTTTAGTTGTTGCATTATTTAGTGTTCCCTCTCTCCATCTCCATTTTTTTCTAACTCTGTCTCTCTCCCTCTCTCTCTCTCTCCATCTCCTGTTTCTAATATATCATTTAACATATGTACCATTTAGCAGACGCTTTAATCCAAAGCGACTTAGTCGCTCGCGCGTGCATACATTTTACACACGAGTGGTCGCGGGAATCGAACCCACTATCGTGGCGTGGCAAGTGCCACGCTCCACCAACCTGTTTTCTCTCCCTCTCTCCTCTCCTTTCATCTCCTCTCATCTCTTCCCCAAGGCTTTTTCTGACTTTGAGGCAGCTCACTGGATCATCGAGTCGACCAGTGTGAACAGAGATTCCATCATGTAGCAGAGAACAATTGCCACCATATGCCTTACAGTATATAGTGCATTACTTTCGACCAGCAYCCGATGGGCCCTGGTCAAAAGTAGTACACTCCTTTAGGGATTAGGGTGGYATTTGGGACACTGCTAGAGATAGCCAATCAATGAAACACAGCAGAACTATCTACGCGATAGAGGTGTGCAGTGCACGTACAGCCACTTCAGCCACTGCGTTTATCACGCCGTCACGCCCCTACCCGAGTCTGAAAACCTCGGTTTCATTATCCTAATTCACAGACCGGTACCTGTTTWTTACCCACACATTATCTTAGGCCTAATTGATGACCTGTCAAGAGTATTAAAAACAGGGTGTTAAGAGCGCCTCTATCAAATGAACCTCTTTCCATTACACTCATCACTGAGCCTGTGCTACGCATGATAGGGATATTCCCCGTTTTATGTGGTGACTGGTGAGTAATCCAAATGTAATGGATTTTCGGAGGCAACTTAATAATAATGTACCCCGCTTTTCCCTGGCTGTGACGTATTGGCGGCTGTGTTCCTGGTTATTACAACCTGTAGAATATAAGACATTATTGAATCTATTCCTCACCTTCATTGCCTCGTTTGGGGTGGAAACATTGTGCTTTTTTACTATAGATACTGTATGTATCTTTTCCTCCCAACGGTGCTTCTGGGGGCGAGTTTCTGTGTGTGTGTGTGTGTGTGTGTGTGTGTGAGTGCATCCGTGTTCGTGTGTGTACCATATATGTCTGTAGCATGATACCAGGCAACGCTGAGCTCCCCATGCTTCGTCATCATCCGTCCTGCCATAATCACAGACCCGTTGAGTACTCCCTCCCTCTGTGATGACATCCATGCAGCGTGGTGACAATGACTTAATAATACCTCATACCACCTTCCCCATACTCCCCTCTACTCCCCTTTCCCTATACAGATGCCTGCCACACAGATGCCACGCAACAAATGGATTATCTTTACATTAGCCCGCTGGGTTATGAGCTATCTGAATCAATCATCGGGGAGGTTAGTTTTAGCTGAGGAGCAGAGCAACAGATGTTGGTGTGTGTGTGTGTGTGTGTGTGCGTGCGTGCGTGCGCGGGTTTGTTCATTTGTCATTTTTGTGTGTGTTCATATGTCATGCGTGTCTGTGTGTGTGTGTGTTCATTTGTTATGTGTGTGTGTGTGGACGCTGGACTGGTATGATATGCAGCTCCGCTCCCTTCCCTCCCCAGTGAAAGGGAATTAGGGAGGCAGTTAATCAAAAGTGCATTAGCATACGATTGCGCACACCGCCCTTCTACCCCACTCATAATAGATGCTTAGTCTGGAAACGTGGGCTGAATAACAAAACCCACCCACCACCATCACACTACCTCCTTAGTCTTCCACCCTGCCCTATCTTTCCCCCCCCCCCCCATTCCTCCCTTTGTCCTCTTCCCTCCCCCATTTCCCCATCTCCCCACCGCTCTTCTCTCTCTTCCTTTTCCCCCTATCCCTCTCTTTGTCCTCTCCTCTGCTTTTCACCGTCTCCTCCTCTCTGCCTCTCCCCGTTGGCTCTTCACCCCAACCATCTCTCTCTCCTGTTCCTTCCTGCATCTCCGCCTTCACACCCTCTCTCTCCATGATGAAGAGGTGACAACAGTCGACCTCCACACACAGCCTGTCAGGTTGTCTATGTTGGGTAGCGAAGAGGGTCTGGCAGGACCCCACCCTAGTCAAATCCCCCATCTCCTCCCTAGCCGTTCGCTAATCCAATGTCGAGTGGAGAGAAACCCCAGACACATTGATCTGAAAATTGCTCATATACCCTGATTCAGTGTAATATAATGCAAGACTGTTTGAATAAGTTAGCAGAGCTGATTCTTCTGAGGTCTAAATAGCTGTGTCTCTCTCCTTCAGAGCTATGTGCTGGTTGCTGTACTGTAAGCCCACTAGGCACTTAGTTAGCAATTAGCTGGCCACTGTGTTTGCATCTGATTCTAGCCGTGTCAGCTGAGTAGAGGGCCTCTATTCGAATGGTTTTAGCAGAGAGTGGAGGTGATTGGCATGTAGGTGGGAGGAGTGTGTGTTTTGTGCTTGTTAGTGTGTGTTACAATGTGTGTGTATGTAAACTCAGCAAAAAAAGAAACGCCCTCTCACTCTCAACTGCGTTTATTTTCAGAAAACTTAACGTGTAAATATTTGTATGAACATAACAAGTTTAAATAATTAAAAAACTGAGATATAAACTGAACATGTTCCACAGACATGTGACTAACAGATACGTAATAATGTGTCCCTGAACAAAGGGGGGGTCAAAATCAAAAGGAACAGTCAGTATCTGGTGTGGCCACCAGCTGCATTTAGTACTGCAGTGCATCTCCTCCTCATGGACTGCACCAGCTATGCCAGTTCTTGCTGTGAGATGTTACCCCACTCTTCCACCAAGGCACCTGCAAGTTCCCGGACATTTCTGGGGGGAATGGCCCTAGCCCYCACCCTCTGATCCAACAGGTCCCAGACGTGCTCAATGGGATTGAGATCCGGGCTCTTCGCTGGCCATGGCAGAACACTGACATTCCTGTTTTGCAGGAAATCACGCACAGACGAGCAGTATGGCTGGTGGCATGCAGGAGGGTCATGTCAGGATGAGCCTGCAGGAAGGGTACCACATGAGGGAGGAGGATGTCTTCCCTGTAACGCACAGCAATGATGCTGTGACACACCGCCCCAGACCATGACCCTCCGCCCCAGACCCTCCACCTCCAAATCGATCCCGCTCCAGAGTACAAGCCTCGGTGTAACGCTCATTCCTTCAACGATAAACGCGAATCCGACCATCACCCCTGGTGAGGCAAAACCGCGACTCGTCAGTGAAGAGCACTTTTTGCCAGTCCTGTCAGGTCGAGCGATGGGGGTTTTGTGCCCATAGGCAACGTTGTTGCCTGTGATGTCTGGTGAGGACCTGCCTTACAACAGGCCTACAAGCCCTCAGTCCAACCTCTCTCAGCCTATTGTGGACAGTCTGAGTACTGATGGAGGGATTGTGCGTTCCTGATGTAACTCGGGCAGTTGTTGTTGCCGTCCTGTACCTGTCCCGCAGGTGTGATGTTCGGATGTACCGATCCTGTGCAGGTGTTGTTACACGTGGTCTGCCACTGCAAGGACGATCATCTGTCTGTCTTGTCTCCCTGTAGCGCTGTCTTAGGCGTCTCACAGTATGGACATTGCAATTTATTGCCCTGGTCACATCTGCTGTCCTCATGCCTCCTTGCAGCATGCCTAAGGCACATTCACGCAGATGAGCAGGGACCCTGGGCATCTTTCTTTTGGTGTTTTTCAGTCCGTAGAAAGGCCTCTTTAGTGTCCTAAGTTTTCAGAACTGTGACCTTAATTGCCTACCGTCTGTAAGCTGTTAGTGTCTTAACGACCGTTCCACAGGTGCATGTTCATTAATTGTTTATGGTTCATTGTACAAGCATGGGAAACAGTGTTTAAACCATTTACAATGAAGATSTGTGAAGTTATTTGAATTTTTACGAATTATCTTTGAAGGACAGGGTCCTGAAAAAGGGACTTTTCTTTCTGAGTTTATATATGCCTTACACAATGTGTGTTCTCACTAGTGTTGCCACCTTCAAGTGGTGTGAGATTAAAGTCGTGGAGGAGTCAGAGTGCTCCTGGCCCTGACTCTGATCTTAGTCGGCCATATCTTTCCATCTGAAAAGTTATGTCCAAAAAACTGTCGATAAGCCTGTCAATATACCTCACGTAGTCTGCAACGCAGCACTAGTCCTACCTGTCAGAACATACTGAGAGAGAGCGAGAGAGAGAGAAGAGATCCAATCGAGGTCCCTGAGGTTCTACCACTAATAAACACTGACCTTTAGAAGGAGAACAAATTTTTTATGATACCATCAGCTGGCAGGGTATTAGCAAGAGGGTCTGACTACCTTGGGTTCCAKACGGTTTCTGCATTCAAAGCTACCTGTACACTGTTGCCTTGCCAATAATGCAGTAAGTTGGCTAAAGCAGGAACAGAATGGCAACCAGGCTTGTTTCCCAACCTTGGCCCTTGTACATTAGGCCAACTATATTATTGACTATAAGTAATAAGTCCTATATTATACTGTATAAACCTAATGATAATTCATGTAGTGTCATTCCTCTGTAGTTTGTTTTGCCTGTTGACGGGTCGCTGCAGTCAGTGATTGGCAGTTGATCTCAGATCCCTCCTTCCGCTGAGCTGCAAATAGCCAATCATACCAATTCCAATCTATCCTTTGCTGTCAATCTTTCGTTCAGTCCAGTGGGCCGACAGGCAAGTTATAGTGTGTGTGTGTGTTCGGATGGTCATTATCGGTCTGTGTAGAGGCTCTGAGTTTAGACGGCCTCGTATGACAGTAGCCTCAGGACGCACGCACACACACACACACACACACACACACACACACACACACACACACACACCACAACACACACACACACACACACACACACACACACACACACACACACACACACACACACGAACAACAGACACACAGCAGTGAGACTACGGAATACAGTTGCCTCCAGCTTGAGGATTGGCTGCATTGAGGAAATAAGTGCATTACCCAAGAGGCCTCAGTTACTCCACAGATCTGAGCAGCCAATATAAATGAATTAAACATCACTACCTTCCTATTCAAACCCAGCCTGCTATATTGTCCTGATCAGATATCAACCACCTTATAAAACAGTCAATAACTAGCTCACCCCCCTCCCCACATATACCCGTATACAAACACACACACATACATACCTCACTCACACACACACACGCACGCACATACACACACACACACACACACGCATCTCCTCATCTCCCGTCTCCATTCAAACCCAAATCACTGCTTGGATACACAGGGACACACCAGACTGGCTCGCCATTCGCCCGGTCACAATAGCCATCTGCTGATGAGGAGATGGCTAGCTGCTCACTCAAATGGGATTTTAGGAAGAGACTTGATTTTGGTTCCTGAAAAGAAAAAGAAAAAAACGAATTTAAAAGCAGACACATTTAAAACCGACTCACGCGAGACCCAGCTATTCAACAGAGAGAACAGATGAAGCGATAGAGCCCGGCCAAGAGAAGAGAGGGAAAGAGAAGCCTGCTTCTCCCGGCCAATTTCTACCCAAGCCCAAAGCCCAGAGCCACCAAACAGAACCTGAATAGATGAAACCTGGCAACACTAACACTGCTGAAACACACACAGGAAAATATCCACCGAGATGGCACCCTATAGGGAATAAGGAATAGGGTGTCATTTTGGACCCAAACAGTATTCCTTATATGGGCCTTGGTCAAATGTAGTGCACTATATACAGTACCAGTCAAAAGTTTGGACRCACCTACTCATTCCAGGGTTTTTCTTTATTTTTCCTATTTTCTACATTGTAGAATAATAGTGAAGACATTACAACTATGAAATAACACATATGGAGTCATGTAGTAACCAAAAAAAGTGTTWARCAAATGAAAATATWTRTATWTWTWTTTTTGTATATTTGAGATAGTAGCCACCCTTTGCCTTGACGACAGCTTCTGACTGGTACTGTAGGTTATAGGGTGCCATTTCAGACGCAGACACAGCCTCAGTGCGACTCAAGATCRAAAACATTTTAAAATGTATAATCCCACAGGGACAACGCACAATTGAACTCTATTTGAAGAAAATKTAACTCTGCTAAAGACAACATCTGGTTCCAGTCCAAAAAGAGTCAAACTTACTCCGGCAACAGAGTTATATTTGTTGGGTTGTATTTTCACAATTTAGTGTTGATATTTAACTCTGCATCATTACGTTTCACTCTGTAMAGTATTCATTTWTACTCTCTGCAGTGTTGTTCAGTATTCTAGAGTTAATTGTTTTGATTTCATGTTTACTCCTACCACTGGTGTACCAGATACCCCCACAGGCCCCGCAAGGCGGGAAGGGTCCCCACGAGCTCTGTCATCGATGTCTATTTAAAAAAATATATATTTGAACAGTAACCCTCCATATGTACTAGTAATACATTTCCATATGTACTCGGAAGCTAAGTGTTTGTTTCTTGGGAGTCAGGAATTTTCCTCGGGCCTTAAAAAATTGAACTGATTGAAAGTACAAGGGGGATATCGGAGAACAAATGCCGTGGTCAAGGCTACGAAGGTGCCAGTGCAATGAGGGGGAGCTTACTCAGGCGTTAAAGCGCAAATCAGATCGAGAGCCTAATGCTTTTTATGTAGTTCTTTATGAGTTTTGGTTTAGAAAACGATCTCTCCGCAATAAGCGACAGTTACAGGGATGGTATAAACAGCTTGGTTGCCATAGCAACATCAGGGAAACGGGGCAGAAGAGAGAAGTGCTTCAAACACATCAATTCTGCAACATCTTTAATTGAGCCTCTCGTTCTCCTTAATTGCCGGCCTCAACACGTTACGGAAAGAGATKAACTGTATTGGAAGCTCTGGGGACAGGTCGTTTGGATACTGGACAGCCAATAAATTGGCAGATGCAAACAGATGATCATATTTAGTGGATAACAGTTCTTGAGGGCTTGAACAAAAAAAGCGATTTGCGATTTTCGTTCTTACTGGCGAACTGGTGTTTGAGTTGTGTGGTTGCGATATAAACASTCCCTTATCTCTGGTATATCTTGACGGCGCATCATTCAAGACTACGTTTAAATTGTGTGCAGCGCAATGGACAAATAATGYACAAWACTCAGTATAGAAAACAGTGGACCTACAGRCCACGGTGAAAACATTTGCACACAMAAAAAAGGAGGACTTCAGGAGACCAGGGAGTCTCTCAAGTTGGATTTAATTTGATTTAGGCCTAATTTGTTTTAGCTTGAATATTGCAGCCCACTTGTGCAGGCCATTTATTAGCCAGACAAAACACAAACGAGTTCAACATTAAATAGTGGCTGAATTTATCCTCAAGCCAACTACTTTTYCCCCTCATTGTTCGGCTATTTGATGTGTTATTCTTATAAAACGTTGATAAATAGCACCTAAATCGCAGGTTAAAGACGGTATATAGTTATAGATAKTACACTGCATAATGAAACAACCCCTAGTAAGCTAKTGTTTTGAGGGTGGACTGACTGTATTATTTGAGATTAATAGACTGGTTTTACACACAACAACTTTCTATCCAAAAGAAAGGAGGACCGAGGCACTCTTCATATAATTAATTCAAATCCCTTTATTTGTATGGCATATTCAATGGAAACAAAGTTTAAAAACTCCTACGCGTTTCGACTGCATGGCCTACGYCAGGGAGTACTTTCTATCCAAGCTGGGAGAGAGAGCGGACGGCTCATGTCATGCAGGTTCAGGTAGCCTTATAACAGGACAGCTGTATATTCTAAAAGATCAATTGGTAGCTAATTAGTATTCTGTTGTATCCGAAATGTATTTGACAATCTGCATGTTTGAATTTCCAACTTTTCATTTCTGAAAAAGTCATTACATTATTGCCACCAGCCAGCAGTCTAAAAACGGCAGCATTGCGACACCGTGTATAGCTTTGTGAAATGTAACCTGAGAAAATGAGTACTACCAATAAAGATGTATCCATTAGCTAAAGCMAAGCTATGCCTCGGCAACATGGAAAGCCTGTCATTTATTCGAAAGGCATGCAGYCACATAGACATGTCGCAATTTCAGCACCATGGACAGCGATCGGTAGTCTACGTTGTGAGCGGCTGTCTGGCTGACACATTCGATTATTATTTAACTTTCGGGGTGGGGGGCTCAGAGAAACTGCGTTACGCCAGTAACGCCTACCAGTGTCATTGCACATATACTCTGACTCATAATACTAAATACATTTACTATGATCAGGGTAAACACAGACATGTTTTATTACTACCGTAAATTAGTCAACATWAAATATTGCTTAACAGAATTTGTTTATTACATGAGATGCTAAAAACAGACCAATCAGTACTAGCATGGTGTACAATCTTTGAAATAAATGCTCCATTCTGGAGCAGTGGCTCTCAACTGGTTTTTGCCTAGGGACCAAATTTGACAATGACAATTGAGTCCGCGACCCAATAKTATAGACTGTTGATGAYTTACATTTTGTAATGTTGTATTGCAGCTGCCTTCTTGGGCAGGCTTCACTTGGAWAATAGACTCTGTCTCAATTATGGTATTAAAGACAGTCATTACACAGCCGTATTAACTGAGAAAACATGTATTGTCAATTCAAGAGAATAAGCCATTTAATTAGGCGACCAGTTCAGGAGTGGGGTGTAATAAATGATCGCAGAACATGACATCAAAACCAGTCCAGTAATGTTAACGAACAGTAACACATACTGTACCAGTGTTTAAAATAGAAAAAAACAACAATCATTAGGAATTCTTAATCATCAATTACCATGTGAATAGTTTCACAACTGCAAAAAAGTTTTTTTTAAAGGTGTACGTTTTTAACCAGTTCAATAAAATGTAATATGAATGACAGAATTAATGAACAATGATAATTAACATAGTGAACAATAACTAATTGACCTGTTTATTTATTGTGTGCACATACGCACGTGCGTGTGTGGCCTATCAGTGGGAAAGCTGGGGGGGTTTCTTTAGTTTGATAAATTCACTGAAGTCTGGGATGATGGTTGACAGGGCAACTCGGAGGTAATGCTGGCTGTCCAGTTTGTTTCTGCTYTTAGTTTTCAGCACAGCCATAGCAGAGAAGCCACTTTCACACAGMCAGGTAGTGCTGAACGGTAGCATGATTCATGACAGGCGAGAGCTGGATACTCTCCCATTATGCTGCACCAGAACGGTGGCAGTGTCATTTCTGGGAAGGGCATGCGCAGTCCRCGATCAAATGACAGCTCCACCAGCATATCCTTTTYGTTGCTCGGCAACGTGACGCTTCCCATCTCCACTCGAAASKGGTCCCGTGTCCAGTYGTCTAGTCTGCTGTTCTTCTCCGGGAAGTAGTTGCAAAACTTTCCCTGCAGCTTGACAAGATGCTGTTTGACGTTTCTTTTCTTCAGTGCGCTGTGTTGATCAGATTCTGAATCTCAAAATCAGCATTGGGAAACATGTCAATCCTCCCGTTAGAAACAGGATTTGCCCAAACGGTAAACTTAATCTTGAAGGCATCCACGTTGCCCCGCCGTTCAAATCGATTGTACCCCCTCCCTTCCATTGACACATTGAGCAAATTCAGATGATCAAACATAACCGCCAGGTAGGCAACATGGGCGAGCCATTCCTCACGATCGAAATGTTCRAAGCTCATAAAAGCGACCCAACCGTTTACCCCTGGAAAGCCAGTGGACCTCTGCATGATAAAGCACCTGCTGGTGCTCCCTCCCCGTATCCCTGCAGAAGTCCTGGAGACACCTGCTTTTTGTGGAACTCTTTTTGATATAGTTGACACACTTRATCACATTGTGGAGAGTGGCGTGGAGCTCAGGCACCGTGTCCCTCGCTGCCGAAGCCTCCCTGTGTAGGAAGCAGTGGTTCCACGTCGCACTCGGTGCTCTCTCCAGGATCCGCTTTACTACTCCGAAGTGCTTTCCCGTCACGGCAGCAGCCCCATCAGTGGTCACACCGAGTCACCCATCCCAGGCCAGTCCCATAAAGCCCAGGTGCATATCCACTGTGTTAAAGACAGCCTCTGCAGTGGTGGTGGTGGGCAAATCAGCACTAAAAAGGAACTGCTCCTCGAAGTTATTATCCCAGACGTGTCTGACATAGACCATTAGAATTGGTTAGCCACATCTGGCATGGTTAGCCACATCTGTGGATTCATCAAGCCGCAGAGCGTAATGGCCATTTGCACTGATGCACTCTGATGTCTGGCGCGTTTTGTCCTCAGACATGTCCTGGATTCTCCTGCTCGTGGTGTCATTGGATAGGGGTACAGTTTTAAGTTTGTTGGCGGCTGACTCCCCCACGATTTCAGTGCACATATCAATCGCAGCAGGGAGTATGAGATCCTCTGCACTGACGTGGGCATTTTTTGCACTTAGCAATGCGCTGGGGTACAAGGTATGATGCGCGAAGTGGCTTTTCTTGTACTGCGCATACGTTGTTCAATGAATCTTGTGAGACCTCCAGGTATTTTTGGAGGGTTTCATGCTCTCATTAGCTAACAGCTCAATGCATAGGACCCACTGTTGTCAACCCTCACCCTGACTCTCTTCTATATGTACTACCGTTCAAAAGTTTGGGGTCACTTAGAAATGTCCTTGTTTTTGAAAGAAAAGCTATTTTTTGGTCCATTAAAAGAACATCAAATGGATCAGAAATACAGTGTAGACATTGTTTCCAGCTACAATAGTCATTTAGAACATTAACAAGGTCCACAGTGTAAAGCCGTAATTGATGAAGTCGGGGTCGTATTTTCTCTTCTTGACAGGGACCGGGCTGTCTGCCTTGTTGTTGACATTGGAAGCAGCAGTAGATGAAGAGGGAGCTGCACATTTTAAAAACTTGTCCATGAGTTTACTGTGACGGCGAGCCTACATGAGTTAAATGACAGCTAACTATCCACATGTGCAATGCCTGCAGAACACATCTGCATAGTTAGCTGTCAATCAAGCTAGCTGGTTTCAGAAGACGATCTGTATTATCTGATTGGACGTGTCACATTAAAAAAAAACGATGTTGGAAATGACATTTTTATTGGATCAGTGTGTCAAATTAAATTTTATTGGTCACATACACATATTCAGCAGATGTTTTTGCGAGCCCAAACCTGGTTTGTTGTACCGAGAATACATTGGATCAGTGCGTGTGTGGGGCGAGAGCGTTATCGTATTGGTCAGTGAGTGAGTGCAGTGCGAAAACCTGAACGAGTTCCGAATGTAGCTAGCCATTTCACCACTGTGGACGCACTGCATGTGTTAAGTCAGCAACAATAAGYGGTGCAGCAGTTACCTTTCAAAATAATGTTTTTGTTTCATTATTTGAAATGATTTTCTTGCGCAATAAGTCCCGCAACCCCTTAAAATCCTCCAGGTCGCGACCCCCCCAGTTGAGAAATCACTGTTCTAGAGCATTAACAGACATTACCAAAAGCAATAGGGACAGGTGTGGGCTCCAACGAATTCAAGCGCGCACCCCGTGTCTCCGTTGGGAAATTTCTCCCCACAGATGCATGTCCTTCTGATTCCGTACTCTCCCTACATGACATGTGCTACTATGTACAATTATTCTGGTACTGTGTACAAGCGTGGAGATTAAAATCACATGAAGCAGTACGGGACCACAAACAAACTTGAATCATCACCACCATATGACATCTGTATGTCGAATGCTTGCTGAAACAAAATATCATTAAACGTCAAAAACACGGGGCCCGTTTCTTGTCAGGTACAACTTTAAACGCATGGAAATGTTCATAAAGACACAGTGTGTCTAAAAGCAAGTAAACAGCCCGTACGGATGTGTCTCTTTTACAAGAATAGACTGGATTTCGTGAATATTGGCATCTCACAGTGTATTTTAACGCAAACAACCAAATCTTAACAGGATACGATGTTTGGCCCATTTTACACTCAAAACCTTAGTTGAAGCAAGGCACCTGGAATGTGTTTATCTCATCAGTTCTTTCCATATACATTCACAAGGCAACCATTTTTCCTGGACAAATATCCAATCTATATACAGTGCATCAGAAAGTATTCGACCCCTTGACTTTTTCCACATTTTGTTACGTTTCAGCCTTATTCTAAAAATGGATGAAATAGTGTTGTTTTTTTCAATCTACACACAATACACCATAATGACAAAGCAAAAAAAAAATGTTTAATTAAAAAAATATTTTTTTGCAAGTGTATTAAAAATACTAAACTGAAATTACAACATTTACGTAAGTATTCAAACCAGTTCAACTCAGTACTTTGTTGAAGCACCGTTAGCCAGCGATTACAGCCCTTGATCTCTTCTTGGGTATGACGCTACACAGCTAGCACACCTTGTATTTGGGATGTCTCCCATTCTTCTCTGCAGATCCACTGAAGCTCTGTCAAGTTGGATGGGAATTCACTGCAACAGGTGCAGCAATGATTGGACATTATTTGAAAGCACACACCTGTCTATATGAGGTCACAGTTTACAGGCATGTCAGAGCAAAAAACCAAGCCACGAGTCGAATTAATTGTTCGTACAGCTCCGAGACAGGATTGTGTCGAGGCACAGATCTGGGGAAGGGTACCAAAAACATTTCTGCAGAATTGAAAGGTTCCCAAGAACACTGACCTTCATTCTTAAATGGAAGAAGTTGGAATCACCAAGACTCTTCCTAGAGCTGTCCGCCCAGCCAAACTGAGCAATCGTGGTAAAGGGGCTTGTCAGGGAGGTGACCAAGAACCCGATGGTCACTCTGACAGAGCTCCCAAGTTCCTCTGTGGAGATGGGAGAACTTTCCAGAAGGACAACCATCTATCTCTGCAGCAATCCACCAATCAGGCCTTTATGGAATAGTGGCCAGACGGAAGCCACTCCTCAGTAAAATGCACAACACCCCTACTTGGTGTTGCCAAAAGGCACCTAAAGACTCTCATACCATGAGAAACAAGATTCTCTGGTCTGATGAAGCCAAGATTGAACTCTTTGGCCTGAATACCAAGCGTCACGTCTGGAGGAAACATGGCACCATCCCTACGGTGAAGCATGGTGGTGGCAGCATCATGCTGTGGGGATGTTATTCAGCGGCAGGGACTGGGAGACTCGTCAGGATCGAGGCAAAGATGAACGGAGCAAAGTACAGAGAGGTCCTTGATGAAAATCTGCTCCAGAGCAGGGTGAAGGTTCACCTACCAAAAGGACAACGACCCTAAGCACACAGCCAAGACAACGCAGGAGTGGCTTTGGGACAAGTCTCTGAATGTCCTTGAGTGGCCCTGCCGGACTTCAACCCAATCAAACATCTCTGGAGAGACCTGAAAAAAGCTGTGCAGCAACACTTCACCTGAGGATTTTTTTTTTCTTAATCACTTTTAGAATAAGGCTGTAATGTAACAAAGTTTGGAAAAAGTCAAGGGGTTCGAACACTTTCCGAAAGCACTGCAGGTCAAATATTTGCCAGTTGTATGCCACGTGACTGGTGTTTCTTGGCCAATGTTTTAGTTAAGGTTTTCACTTGTAAAAACAAATTGTAAAATAAATAAAAATATATGTTTTGCATCGTTGCGCATACACCAGCTATGGAGAATTGGCCCGATTTTCTGAATAGATTGCGGATAATAYGCCATAAAAGTATGCTTGGGAAACCACCTCGTCCTGGAAACAATTGCTTAAACAGTTTGTGGTGTTGTGCAATCAAGTGCTTCAAATATACTTTAATACCATCTGATAACACTAGAGAAAATGCAATGTTGACTATTTGAAGCAACAAAWWWAAGCAGAAAATGCCAGTGTTGATCATTTGGACAAACCAAGTCACCAAAGATAAGTGGTGTGTTGCATAGTAGACACCAAGACTCAATGATATTTAAGCCCAAATCATTGTTACCCTGAAGTAACTTCACTGCAGGGGGGCCTGTTGTTCCTTTCCATATAACCATAGTTGAAGCCCTGAATTCTCATGTACAATTTTTGGGTTACATGCTCGTTTTGCAAGTGCTATAGTAGCAATTTCAACTCATATTGCCCAGCACCCTCCAAGATGTCATGTATGACATCAACTGACAAATTCTCACTTATATGAAAGTACTCGAATGAATTTAACAGGCGAGATTCTTTAACACCCATTACATAGGTCAGAGTGGGATTTCTCTGCATTGTTTGGCCGTGTTCCACATGCATCCCTTTAGGTCGCAATACTATCTTGGGACTGTCTTCACTAAACTCTGTCTGAAAGTCGTCTTTTTCAGCAAGACAAATGGCAGCAATATATTGCACTAAAATATTCCAGAAAACCAAATCAACCATGAATACCAAGGTTGTCACCTGTTACTTGGACAATAGTTCTATGAATTTGGTGATTGTGCAAGGGAACTTTAATTCCATCTCATACAATTGGGTCAAGTAGTGAGTGAAACCTATGGGTTTTTATATCTCGAGTATGAAATAGAGAAACCAGGTAACTATTGAGCAGAGAGGAATTGCACTTTGGAGAGACATTTCTTAAAGTAAAGTAAATGGCACCCAATTTATGTATGCCATTCTTCGATCCAAGAGGATTAACGGTATTTCAAAGTYGTCATAGAAGAGCTACATTTTCATCGCACGTTTCTCTTTTGAGAACGGAGCATGGTTTTTAAAGATAGATCCATCATTTAAGTCATAAAGTAGACTTTCTTTGGGACCATCCACAAGCTGCAACATTACGTTTATGTGTGCATTTTTGTAAATAGACTAACGTCTGCAAAATAGATTTTTCATTTGCTCAAAACACTGATCTACACTGAACAAAAATATAAATGCAACATGTAAAGTGTTGGTTCCATGTTGCATGAGCTGAAATAAAAGATCACAGAATTTTTCCATACGCACAAAAAGCTTATTTCTGTTTACATTCTTGTCAATGAACATTTATCCTTTGCCAAGATAATCCATCCTTCTGACAGGTATGGCATATCAAGAAGCTGATTAAACAGCATGATCATTACACAGGTGCACCTTGTGCTGGGGACAATAAAAGGCCACTCTAAAATGTGCAGTTTTGTCACACAACATGATGACATGTCTCAAGTTTTGAAGGAGCGTGCAATTGGCATGCGGACTGCAGGAATGTCCGCCAGAGCTGTTGCCAAAGAATTGAATGTTAATTTCTCTACCATAAGCCGTGTCCAATATTGTTTTAGAGAATTTGGCATTATGTCCAACCGGCCTCACAACCTCAGGCCACGTGTAACCACACCAGCCCAGGACCTCCACATCCGGCTTCTTCACCTGCGGGGTAATCTGAGACCAACCACCCGGACAGCTGATTAAACTAAGGAGTATTTGTCTGTAATAAAGCCGTTTTGTGGAGAAAAACGCATTCTGATTGGCTGGGGCTGTCTCCCCAGAGGGTGGGCCTGGCTCCCAAGTGGATGGGCCTATGCCCTGCCAGGACACCCATGGCTGCACTCCTGCCCAGTCATGTGAAATCCATAGATTAGGGCCTAATGAATTTATTTCAATTGACTGATAAGAACTGTAGTAAAATGGTTGAAATTGTTGTATGTGGCGTTTTATATTTTCCACCTGTTAGATCATTGTTGCCAGTTTCCTGTAAAGACAGACACTTCTTCACTGAGTCTTTAGCTTTACTCTGGATGTCATCAACTCTCTTCCATGGAACTGACTAAACTGTTCGTTGCGGAGTCACCAAATCCTGCTGCTTTGAGCTGATCTATTGCCGCGGCACAATTATCTACAATACTCTTATTATACAGAGCTGAATCACAATGTGAGCTTGGTGCTGGCACATCACCAAAATTGTTTACTGCAGCGGTAGAGGGGCCTCCACCATCGTTATCAGAAACTGCTTCGGTAAGCTCTGCGCGTGCCTTGTTAAGATGCTTTGTAAATCCAGACAAAGTGCCAAATACATGTGAACAACCAACCTGACCACACTTTTTAAAAATGTAGAGATTTCCCTGGACAATGACCATGAATGAACGTCAGATGTTTTACAAGGCTAATAGCATTTACTTGGCGGCATTTGCAAAAAAAAAGAAAARAAAAAAAAATGTCTATTTTAAACAGATCTGTTGAATGCAACATTCTGGCCTTCAGCTCTGCTACCCTGGGATTCGCCATTAGTCCTATCAATGTCGATGGCGTTTGTAGAAAAGTGTACATGTTTGCCAGACCCTGACTGTATGAGGTACCAAATACAAAGTGAGCTTTGAGAAGCTCATCAAAACAGCCCAGTGAGCCAGGTACCGGATGTTTGTCAATCACGATGAAGTAGGCGTGAATGATCGTTCTCTGGGTACCCACGGCAAGCAGATATTGTTGTTAGAAAGCAATACACTCAATTGTATTTGGTAGCATGTGAACTTCTGACCCACTGGGAATGTGATGAAAAAATAAAAATATTAATCTCACTATTATTCTGACATTTCACATTCTTAAATAGTGGTGATCCTAACTGACCTAAGACAGGGAATTTTCACGAGATTAAATGTCAGGAATGTAAACTTCCGAACTTCGACTTCAACTGTATGTGTAAAAACAAATTGCAACAGGCGCTGTTTGGTCAGTACGTAAACAGTGAGCCAAATGCTACTTTGTTTAATGTCTTTCAAGTTGTCAAGAAATGCACCCTGCCAACCATGGCCTTGAAAGTCTACAAGGACTCTGAGACAGAAGTACAGAAGAAGTGTTTGAGTATCTTCTTCAGAAACCAGACCTTGTGTGCTAAAAATGTGTTTACCCAATAAAACTAGTCCTGATGTGAGTTATTTGTCTACAGTACAGAGATGTGACCAATGTATTCGTTCGTACAATCCTAGCTAGCACAAAATTATACGACACACTTCTGTCCTGAAGCTAGCAAGCCGGATCTAACCTGCTGGCCCAGTTCTGCCACCCAGATCCAGACGGAGGTCTGCTGTTTGCAGGATGGTACGTAAACGGGAGCCCCTAACCCCCGTCCCCCAAAGCCTGCAGGGTTTACCGTGAGACATTTAAATGCCAAACACACTTTTGGGAGGGGGGATTGTGTCTGGGGTCTAAGGTTTGGAGGGATGGAGTCACACGTTACACATTCTGTGGCATGTCACAGATCACATCAGCCCCATTTTAATTGTATGTCTTCTCTCAACATCCCATATAGAATTGTAGCTTCATGATTTCCTAACAGATTATTTGGGCCCGACATTTAAAAACATACTAAAATGGGGTTTAGTGCATGGCTAACAAACACATTTTTAAAAGACGGATATGTAATTTGGTTGTATTGTCCTGTAGAATTGTTGAGAACAGAGACTATTCATTTATCATGTGATCGGAAGAATCTGTTAACTCTTCTGCAAGCTGCAAGCTACTCCATGGACGTTGGTGATTCATCCGACTCTGACACTGTTACACAAAGTCCTAACAAAAAAAGGAAAGCTGAGGAAGAGTAAAGTAAGCCTTTCTTTATTTGCTATGACTGATCTTCCTGAGGTTCCATCTTTGTGGTGTTGGGTTGGCCTACTCCTGGAGAGTTACTATGTATGTAGGCCTTTTCCTGTCCTGCTCTTACCCACTCAAATCACCTTGGAAGATCCTAATGTGCAGTTTAGTGATATACTGTAGCCAGGTGTTGGAACAGGGCTGAAACCAATCCTTGCACAGTAGCTCTCCAGGAAAGATGGCTGGCTACCACTGAGCTTTTTCTCAATTTGTCTATCCTTGGCTCCTCGTGTCCCTCGTCATTCTTCTCAAACACAACTACAGAACAATGAACTAGGAGAGGAACATTGGGTCTTATTATCAAATTCAATTTGAAAAGGAAAGGAGGAAACAAGCAAAAATATATTGACAAAGAACCCTGGTGTTTATTTTTTATTCATTTATTTAACTAGGCAAGTCAGTTAAGAACAAACTCTTATTTACAAGAGCCTAGGAACATGGGTTAACTGCCTTGTTCAGGGGGAGAATGACAGATTTTTACCGTGTCAGCTTAGGGATTCGACTAGAACCTTTTGGTTACATTCCCAACGCTCTAACCACTAGCTACCGCTGCCCCAGGGTCTGTGCTTTTTGCTAGATGATTGAGGTCATTCTCCAGAGCAAAGCTAAGGCGTGGGAAAGGATCATGAACAAGTATCTCAGACAAAAAAACTTGTCTGACCGCACCAGATGTGATATGATCAAGATATTGGTTGCAAATATGGCAGAGGATCATCTAGTTTTAAATGCATTAAGATCAATGTTTTGCCTTCATGTATTATTGCCAGTCCGTCATTTCATTTTTTGGGATCCGAACAAGTCCCCCACGACATGTGAAGTAGGCATACGCAAGAGCAATAGCTTCCTTGTTCCCATACCTGGCCGACCCCCAAAAGCAAGACTGACTATGTGAGTACGAAATAAATCTGGGTTCCAATTCACTCCCTACCACTTCCCCTTAGCCCTAACCCTTTGTTTGCTGATTTTTGAGGGTGTGGATAGGTTTAAGCAGTGTAGTCGTAAAGCTTTCACCCTATGGATCTGCACACATTGAAAGGGTTGAAGGGTCAAGGGAAAGTGGATTGGGATGGGCTGTAAGACTTTAAAAAATGGTTTTGCCGTTTTTAAAGGCACAATCTGCCGATAGTGAAACTGTCACTGCAACAACACTAATGTTCAAATGATAAGCACAGGATTTTTCGAAACCCTTCCAGATTCTAACATGCACCAGTGACCTTGGCATGGAGACTGAACCACCGGCAAAAAGAGGCTGCAGGAGGAAGAATAAAGTTCCTCGTAGATCACTAACAGGAGGGTCAGCTGGTTGGCATGCATAGCTGTCTTATATTATTATTTTGTGTGTATGGTTTGTGCTCTGTAGTTTTACTATCTATATAATATATATATATGTGTGCACAAAACATTATGAACATTTGCTCTTTCCATGACACAGACTGACCAGGTGAAAGCTATGATATATACAGTACAGTCAAACGTTTGGACACCTACTCAGTCAAGGTTTTTCTTGATTTTTTACTCTTTTCCTATATTGTAGAATAATAGTGAAGACATCAAAACTATGAAAATAATGCATATGGAATAATGTAGTAACCAAAAAGTGTTTTTAAAAGAAAAATCAAAATATATTTGCGATTCTTCAAAGTTGCCACCATTTGCCTTGACGACAGCTTTGCACATATACCAGGTGCTCGCTCGGTTGCGGGCATGCGAGGGAGCGATTGGTTGGACTGTTTAGACCATTGTGTGTTCCTGTCCTTTTTAATCTTTGGTTGAAGGTGGACCAGCTGCTGACAGAAGACCCCTTCACGGACGAAGACTGGCTGAGTGAAGAAGGGCAGGTCGAAAGGCCATCGCGCTGATGAAAGACACATCTGATGAGGCGACCGTAAAATAAAAGATGGAGCTGAACTCTGCCTACCGCAAAAAGTAGTCCATGACCCACAGAACTCTCCGATATAGTCCAGGCATGGTATGTATGAAATGGACTCTGTGCCTCTGTAGAATGCATGTGTGATAACATATGAATGGAATGTTGATCTATTGTTTTTTTCCCAAAGCATGACCATGTCGCAGGGTGGCCATTGCCAGAGCTATTACCTGCAGGGCCGACAGTGACTTTTGTGTGTCTTGTCTGTAGATTGTAGAGTAAGATTTTGGTGTGATGTTTGACCCAACTTCCGGCAAAATTCCTGAAAAATGTGCCTTCTGTCTTCAAAAGAAGGTTATGCCGTGCAGAGCCATGGACTCGCACCAACACCGAGCTTCGGGACCTGATTCACCACACTGAGTCCACAGCTGAGTTGGTTAAAATGGCAGACATACCACTTCACACTGCAATGTGTAGTTCTAGTATGTGCATGTGGGAGGCAGAGGTTGTGGTTGAAATGGAAGTGGGTCAAATCTTAGGTGAAGCTGGTTGATTTGAAACCACACCAGCACTGGGAGAAACGTTTGAAAGTTTTTCCAATGTCAGAATTCCAACTTGTTTTCCAGGTTGGGACACTGACATGTCGTCCATTCTTCCCCTTGTCCATCTTCTGCCTCCCTCTGCTCAAGGCCACAACAAGCAGGGAAAGATGTAAACGAGACACGACGCTGAACGTCTTGTGAAGCTCATAATAGTCAGGCTACAATTCAACACACATTTAGTTATAGGACAAATTGTGTTGCTGCATCCTGACCCCCCCCCCCCCCTTCACCCCCCAAGTATACAAAGACTTACCCAGCAAAGAACACTCTGATCAACTCTTACGAGTTAAACTACCATGACTGTGCGCAGTTAACACTAATACACTGCTCAAAAAAATAAAGGGAACACTTAAACAACACAATGTAACTCCAAGTCAATCACACTTCTATGAAATCAAACTGTCCACTTAGGAAGCAACACTGATTGACAATAATTTTCACATGCTGTTGTGCAAATGGAATAGACAAAAGGTGGAATTATAGGCAATTAGCAAGACACCCCCAAAAAAGGAGTGATTCTGCAGGTGGTGACCACAGACCACTTCTCAGTTCCTATGCTTCCTGGCTGATGTTTTGGTCACTTTTGAATGCTGGGGTGCTCTCACTCTAGTGGTAGCATGAGACGGAGTCTACAACCCCACACAAGTGGCTCAGGTAGTGCAGTTCATCCAGGATGGCACATCAATGCGAGCTGTGGCAAAAAGGTTTGCTGTGTCTGTCAGCGTAGTGTCCAGAGCATGGAGGCGCTACCAGGAGACAGGCCAGTACATCAGGAGACGTGGAGGAGGCCGTAGGAGGGCAAACAACCCAGCAGCAGGACCGCTACCTCCGCTTTGTGCAAGGAGGTGCACTGCCAGAGCCCTGCAAAATGACCTCCAGCAGGCCACAAATGTGCATGTTATAACACTACTGTCTGGCTTGTGAGACTTTATAGTAGATGTTCTAACAGTACATTGTCTTATAGGCAGGGACCAGCATCCAGCGGCATCTGGATGGCATCGCCGAAGT